>NW_024432480.1:0-69414 GCF_017639785.1 Mesocricetus auratus
GGGTAGCTTTGTGGCATTGACACCTACACAGTGGCTGTCCATACAGGAGTGGATGGGGCAGGAGATACAGGAAGCGCCCAAGGCTGAGTCTGCTTGAGCAACTGGCAAAATTCTGCATCTGCTTCCGCGAGTGTCCTAGTCCAGAAGTGCGTGGCACTCTGACTTCTCTGTGTCTGAATGGCCAGGCAGAGTCATAGGGCACACCTTCCTCCATCAGAACTGTCACGATGCTTGTGTGTGCTCGATGCTTTTAGGCGCCTTTAGTGTTTACTTTTTCTTCCCTGTCAAATGGGGCTCTTCCATGTACAGAGGTTTATTTCAGGCACATCGGTCTGGTAGTGACGCTGGAGTGCACAGGAGAATTGAGCTAACTTTCACATGATTAGGGGAAATGAGAGCTAAAGTAACAGAAGTGCAGAAGAAACGTGAGCAGGATAGGTGAGCGGTTCATCTACAGTGTAAGATTGAGTTCAAGTTTGGAGAATGAGAGAAAAGTAAGAAGTTAGAAAGTGGTTTGAAGTGTCAGCTGGTGAAGATGGCCTGAGGTCAGAGTGATAAAGTGCAAACCTGGGTCACCTAAGCGAATGCTGGAGTAGCAAAATGGGTGGACGCTTTAGGAACTCACAAAGAGCCCAGTGGAAGAGGGCAAGGAAGCAGCTGAGGATGAGTGTAGAGTCACTGTAGTGCACTGTCACAGAAGCTGCAGAAGTCAGGGAGGTCTCAGGGAGGGGAAAGCATGGTCAGCGACTTGGAATGACAATTTGTAGTCGCATTGTACCATTGAAAGACGTGAACCACAAATGTTCGTTTTAAATGTTCCAACAGACACGTTTGCAATGGTTACAAGAAACAGGTGAAATTAGCTTTAATGATTTGTTAATCCAGCACAGCTAAAAGTTTTATTTTACATGTAGTCAGGGCAAAAAGTAACTTGTCTTCCTCTATAGATAGTAGGCTCTTCAGTGAACAGAAGCAATATCTGATTCTACAATATCCGGGGCACATGTCAGAGCTTTTCGTTGTGTAAAAGAAACCCAATTCCTCTTTGATGCAGGAAGGATTCTCCTTTGGGTTTCATAATGCCTTGCCCAGTTCCTTGTTTAAGTTGAATAAAGCAAGAATTTAGGCAATGATATGTATCATTGGATTACAAGATAATTAGATTTAAATATTCAGTTTTAATTACAAATGTATTCTATATATTTCAACAGAAGTTTAAGAAAGTGACTCACAATAATCTTAACTTCATTACAGACTTATGAAAATAACGTTGGGGAAAAGAGCATTTATAGTTGCCAGGTTTGGTGGCATGCATTTGTAGTTCATGTCCTATTTAATCATGCTCCTCCTTTAGATAGTATAATACAGAACAAGTTCTCTGGTTTTATTTTATTCATTTATATATTCTACTTGTTTCCCTGACACAAATCTAGGTCTTTTATAAAGTATTTCTCAGAGCTTGAGATTGCTTAGTAATAGTTCAGTTTCAAATCACATATTTTTTTACACAAGTGTTTCATGTTGGCTTTATTTCTAGTTTTGGTGATGCTGAGTTACATAAACTCACCATAATAGGAGTGCTGCTTTCTAATTAATAATGTGTGAGTTAACATGTTGTGATTTTGTAAGTACTTAGTAAAGAGGTTAAAAGTATTTTTAAGTGCATCCATACAGTGTATTTTGATCATTAAAAGATTTTGTTGTTTTTTTGAGAAAGAATTTCTCTGTATTGTTTTGGAGGCTGTTCTAGAACTTGCTCTCTATACCAGGCTGGCCTTGAACTAACAAAGATATTCCTGCCTCTGATTCCTGAGTGCTGGTGTTAAAGGTGTGGGCCACTAACGCCTGGCTCCTTAGATTTTTAACAGGTGATGATTCTTAATTTTATGCAGACTAAAAACAATGCTTAGATATCCTGAAGAATTTTATTTTGAGGGTCAAGAAAGAGTAAACCAAGCTGGCCGTGAACTCAGATACACACCTGGCTCTACTTCCAAAGTGCCGGGATTTAAGTTGTATGCCATTTTTACCTGTCTTGTTATTCATATTATATCTGTATTTTGCCTGTGTGGACCACCCCGTCCTGTGAGTCACAACTCTTATTTTGGTTTTGAGGTACTAGGAATAAGATATAAGATTTATTAATGAAGACTGGGTGCAGAGATTCAGTCCAAGGGAAGCAATATATTATCCAAAGTGACTGTGATCAGTCATACACAATCCTACATCAAATTATTAAAATAATTCATAGAATAAATGAAAAGAATATACTCCCCCTCCTGTTTTCTTCTGTTAGGAGTCAGTAAGGCTCTTTTTCTTTTTTCTTAAGGCTTCATGGGTTTTATGTTTTGTTTTCTCAAGATAGCATTTCTCAGTAGCTATGGAGCCAGCCCTGGAACTCACTCTGTAGACCTGGTTTCTAGACCAGGCTGGCCATAAATTCAGCGATCATCCTTGGCTCTTCCTCCTCAGTTCTGGGGTTAAAGGCATGTTGTAAGACTGCCTGGCTCATTTTTGGTGTTTCCAGACAGGTTATCTCTTTGTAGTCCTGGCTGTCCTGGAACTCATTCTGTTGATCAGGCTGATCTCAAACTCTGCCTCCTGAGTGATAGGATTAAAGTGTGACACCACTGCCTGGTTAAGGCTTTATGTGTTTTGTTTAAGCAATTTCTTTTATGTCTCATGTTTATTGAAGACTTAGTAATTCATTTTAACAAGCTTAGTTGCTGGCATGGTCTTGCTTAGGTTTTTCTTTTTGTGGTGGTGTTATTTTGAACCTGAGTTTCACATTGTGACCAAGGATGCCATTAAACTTGTTTGTTCTACCTCAGCCTCCAGGATCACAGGTGTGAACTAACACATTCTGTAGCCTTTAATTGTCACCTTACTTGTCTTGAAAATTATTTCTTCTTGTTAAGTGGTGAATTCTTATTTTTCTTTTTAAAGAAATGTGGCTTGGTGTTGAGCTGGAAGAGAGTAAAAGGTGCTTCTAGAAAACTTCAATGTATACATATTTTCTTTATTTGCTGCTACCACTTTAACCTACTTGCATAATTCACTTAACTTGTTTTATTTTAACTTTCCTATTAGATCATATTAAAAGATAATTGAAAAAGTTTTGTCTGAGATTTGGGATTGAAAGTTTCAAAAGTTGAAACAAAAATGAGGTAGAAGATGAAAACTTAATATATTATACTGAACAAATCTAGTAGTTTCTTCCTTTTTTCTTTTTTATTTATTTTTCAGTTTAAATTTATATTAGAAACAAGGTTGCTTCACAAGTCAGTTCTTTGTCCCTCTCCCTTTCACACCCCTCCTCCTGTACAATCCTCCCAAACCCGCATTATCCCCTCATTTCCCTAGGGAGGGTGAGGATCTCCATGGGGGGTCTATAGACTGTCATTTCATCCAGAGCAGGGCTTAGATCCTCCCCCAAGAGTCCAGGGTGAGAGTACACCTCACATTGTTGGATGGGAGTTCAAATCCATGTGTATACTCGGGATGAGTACTGATATACTGCCCAAGGCTCAACAGATTACCTGAGCCTCCTCACTGACACCCACATTCAGGGGGTCTTGGATTCCCAGGGTGATGCCTGGGATTCAAGAGTTAACCTTTGTCAGGACAGCTGTTTCTGGGGGTTAAACCAGCCCAGTCTTAATCCTTTTGGTAATCAGTCCTCCCTCTCTGTTACTGGCTTTCTTGTGTTCAGCTCAGTACTTAACTGAGGGAGTCTGCCTCTTATTCCATCAGCCACTGAATGAAATTTCTGTTTCCCAGACTCTCTGGCAATAGGATTGTAGACTGGCACTCCCCAGATCTATGTCTAAAATCCATATATGAGAGAGTACATGTCATGTTTCTCTTTTTGTGACTGTGTTACCTCACTCAGGATGGTTTCTTGTAGTGTCATCAATTTGCCTGCAAATCTCAGGATTCCATTGTTTTTTCTCCTAAATAGTACTCCATTGTGTAAATGTACCACATTTTCTCTATCCACTCTTCAGTTGAGGCACATCTAGGTTGCTTCCAAGTTCTGGCTATTACAAATAATGCTGCTATGAACATAGTGGAACAGAAATCCTTGTTGTATGAATGGGCATCTTTGGATATATGCCTAAGAGTGCAGTTGCTGGGTCTTGTGGTAGGTTTATTTCCACTTTTCTGAGTAATCTCCATACTGATTTCGAAAGTGGTTGAACCAGTTGGCACTCCCACCAGCAATGGAGGAGTGCCCCCCTTTCACAATATCTTGTCCAGCATATATTGTTGGTGTTCTTGATTTTAGACACAGGAGTGAGATGGTATCTCAGAGTTGTTTTGATTTGCATTCCCTGGATGGCTAAGGATGTTGAGCACTTTCTCAAGTGCCTCTAAGCTATTTTAGACTCTTCTATTGAAAATTATCTATTTAGTTCTGCAGCCCACTTTTTAATTGGATCCTTTGGTGTTTTGGAGACTTGCTTCTTGAGTTCCTTGTAAATTTTGGAGATCAACCCTCTGTCAGTTGTGGGATTAGTGAATATTTTTTACCATTCTGTGGGCTGCGTTTTTGTCTTGCTGACAGTTTCATTTGCCTTACTGGAGCTTCTCAGTTTCTGGAGGTCCCATTTATTAATTGTTGATCTCACTGTCTGTGCTAGTTGTGTTATGTTCAGGAAGCTGTCACCTGTACCAATTCGTTCAAGAGTGGCTGGATTTATGTTGAGGTCTTTTATCCATTTGGACTTACGTTTTGTGCATGCCGATAAACATGGATCAATCCGCATTCTTCTACATGCCATCGTCCAGTTATGCCAGCACCATTTGTTGAAGATGAGTTATTTATTCCACTGCATATTTTTAGCTTCTTTGTCAAAGATCAGATATTCATACGTGTGTGGATTAATATCCGGGTTTTCAATTCGATTCCATTGTTCTCCTGTCTATTTTTGTGCCAATTCCAAGCTGTTTTCAAGACTATAGCTATATAATAGAGCTTGAGGTCAGGGATGGTGATGCCTCCAGAAATTGCCTTGTTGAACAGGGTTGTTTTGGCTATCCTGTGTCTTTTGTTAATCCATACAAAATTGATTATTGTTCTTTCAAGTTCTGTGAAGAATTGTGCTGGGATTTTAATGGGGATTGCATCTGAATCTGTACATTGCTTTTGGCAGGATTGCCACTTTAATTACATTTATCCTACCTATCCAAGAGCATGGGAGATCTTTCCATTTTCTGAGGGCTTCTTTAATTTCTTTCTTTAAAGATTCAAAGTTCTTATGATACAGGTCTTTCACTTGTTTGGTTAGCGTTACCCCAAGGTATATTATGTTGTTTGTGGCAATTGTAAAGTGTGATGTTTCTCTGATTTCTATTTCAGCCCTTTTATCATCTGTATATGGTAGGGCTACTGATTTTCTTGAGTTGATCTTGTAGCCTGCCAAATTGCTGAAGGTGTTAATCAGCTGTAAGAGTTCCCTGGTAGAGTTATTTGGGTCACTGATATACACTATCATATCGTCTGCAAACAGTGAAAGTTTGACCTCTTCCTTCCCAATTTGTATCCCCTTGATCCCCCTTTGTTGTCATATGGCAATAGCTAGAACTTCAAGTACCATGTTGAAAAGGTATGGAGAGAGTGGACAACCTTGTTTTGTTCCTGATTTTAGAGGAATTGCGTTGAGATTCTGTCCATTTAGTTTGATGTTGGCTGTTGGTTTACTGTATATGGCTTTTATTATGTTTAAGTATGTCCCTGTTATCCCAGATCTCTCCAAGACCTTTATCATGAAGCGGTGTTGGATTTTGTCAAAGGCTTTTTCAGCATCTAGTGAGATGATCATGTGATTTTTGTTTTTCAGCTTGTTTATATGGTGGATTATGTTGATGGATTTTCGTATGTTGAATCATCCCTGCATCCCTGGAATGAAACCTACTTTATCGTGATGAATGATTGTTTTGATGTGTTCTTGGGTCTGATTTGCCAGTATTTATTGAGTATTTTTGCATTAATGTTCATGAGGGATATTGGTCTGAAGTTCTCTTTCTTAGTTGTATCTTTGTGTGGCTTGGGGATCAAGGTTATTGAAGCCTCATAGAAAGAGTTTGGCAAAGACCCTTCTGCTTCTATTGTGTGGAATACTTTGAGAAGAAATGGTATAAGCTGTTCTTTGAATTTCTGGTAGAATTCTGCACTGAGGCCATCTGGACCTGGACTTTTTTTGGTTGGGAGACTTTTGATTACTGCTTCTATTTCCATAGGGGTTATAGGTCTATTTAAATTGCTTATCTGTTCTTGATTTAGTTTTGGCAAGTGATAGCTATCCAGGAAGTAATCCATTTCCTTTAAATTTTCGAATTTTGTGGAGTACACGTTTTCAAAGTATGACCTAATGCTTCTCTGTATTTCCTCAGAGTCTTTTGTTATGTCCCCCTTTTCATTTCTGATTTTGTTAATTTGCGTGTCCACTCTCTGCTGTTTGGTAAGTTTGGAACAGGTTTGTCTATCTAATTGATTTTCTCAAAGAACCAACTCTTCATTGCATTGATTCTTTCTATTGTTTTCCTGGTTTCTACTTTATTGATTTCAGCCAACAATTTGATTATTTCCTGGCGTCTACTCCTCCTGTGGAGTTTGCTTCTTTGTGTTCTTTCAGCTCTGATGTTAATTCTCTGGTATAACTGTTCTCCTGTTTCTTCATGTGAGCACTTAATGCTATGAACTTCCCACGTAGCACTGCTTTCAAAGTGTCCCATACGTTTCGTTTGTTGTGTCTTCATTCTCATTGAATTCCAGGAAGTCTTTAATTTCTTTTTATATTTCCTCTTTGATCCAGGGATGGTGCAGTTGAGCATTATTCAATTTCCATGAGTTCGTAGGTTTTCTGCAATTTGTGTTGTTGTTGAATTCTACTTTTAAAGCATGGTGGTCTGATAAGATGCATGGAGTTATTCCAATTTTTTGTAGCTGCTGAGGTTTGATATGTTGCCAAGTATGTGGTCGATTTTTGAGAAGGTTCCATGTGTTGGTGAGAAGAAGGTATATTCTTTTTTATGTAGATGAAATGTTCTATACATGTCTGTTAATCCCAGTTGGGTCATTACTTCTATTAGACACTTTGCCATGGAGAAGTCAGGTGTAATTCTGATAGGTCTGCCTTTATATGTTACTTGACATTTTTCCTTAGCTGCTCTTAATATTCTTTCTTTATTCTGTATGTTTGGGGTCTTGATTATTATGTGGCGAGGAGATTTTTTTTTGTGGTCCACTCTATTTGGTGTTCTGTAGGCTTCTTGTACTTTCATTGGCATGTCTTTCTTAAGGTTGGGAAAGTTTTCTTCTATGATTTTGTTGAATATGCCTTCTGCCACTTTGAGGTGGATTACTTCTCCTTCTTCTATACCTATTATTCTTAGGTTTGGTCTTTTCATGGTGTCATATTTCCTGGATGTATTGTGTTAAGGATTTGCTGGACTTAAGGCTTTCTTTGCTTGATGAATCCATTTCTCCTAGTGTATCTTCAACACGAGATTCTCTCTTCCTTCTCTTCTATTCTGTTGGTAATGCTTGTAAAGGTAGTACCTGACTGTTTGCCCAGCATTTCTATTTTCTGCCTTTCTTCAGATTGTGTTTTTTTATTGTCTCTATTTCAGTTTTCAACCCTTGCAGTATTTGTATTGCGTCTTGCAATTTATGGTTTATCTTTTCGTCCATTTGTTGCCTTTTATGAAGTTTTTGGTTTTTTCTTTCTTCCATTTCTTGCATTTTTGGTTTTGCTTTTTGTTCCATTTCTTGAATTTTTTGCTTTGTTTCTTCTTCCATTTCCTGCCTTTTTTGGTTTGTTTCTTCTTCCATTTCTTTCGTTTTTTGCTTTGTTTTTTCTACCATTTCTTGCATTTTTTGCTTTGTTTCTTCTTCCATTTCCTGCCTTTTTTGGTATGTTTCTTCTTCCAATTCTAGCATTTTTTGCTTTGTTTTTTCTTCCATTTCCTGCATTTTTTGCTTCCTTTCTTATTCCATTTCCTGCCATTTTTCGTTTGTTTTTTCTTCCAATTCTTGCATTTTTTGGTTTGTTTTTTTCTTCCATTTCTTTGAAGGATTTTCCTATATCCTCTTTTAGGGCCTCTATCATTTTCATGAAAGTGGTTTTAAGGTCGTTCTCATCTGCTTCTTTCGCATTGGAATGTTGGAGTCTTGCTGGTGTGGAGTCTCTAGAATCTGGCAGTGTCATATTTGTTTTTCTGTTGCTGAGTTTGTTTTTGTATCGTCTCTTTCGCATCTCTTTTTCTAGTGGGTGCAGAAAGCACCCCTTACTGGTCTGGGGACCAGAGTTCCCTTTGGTGGGTGCTAGAAAATCCAATAAACTGGTGGTTCTTCTATTTCTTGTCCTCATTCTGGTCCCGTGGGTGGAAAAGAAGAACAGGAATCTGGGGTGCTTATCCTCCTACCTGGTCCCCTGGACCATATGCTGTGTCCTGATGTACCTGATCCGGAACAGCTACTCCCTTGGTCTCCCTGGCTCCTCTGGTTTCCTTGTCTTGTTGGTGGGAGAGAAGACCTGGAGTCTGGGGTGCTTGGTTCCCATCGGGATTTGAAACTCTGTTCAGTGCCCAGGTGACCCACAAGCACTGGAACACAGGCCGGGAAGCTGGCCTGTTTACCTGATGCTGCTGCAGGAACAGCTGCTTAAACTGGACTCCCTGCCTCCTCTGGTTTCCTGGTCTCGTTGGTGGGAGAGAAGACATGGATTCTGGGAGGCTTGGCTCTCGCCGGGATTGGGAGCTCTGTACAGTTCCCAGGCGATCCTCAGGCACTGGAACACAGGCCAGTTTACCTGATGATGCCACAGGAACAGCTGCTTCCCTGGACTCCCTGCTTCCTCTGATTTCCTGGTATTGTTTGTGGGAGAGAAGACTTGGAATCTGGGGTGCTTGTCTGCTTTCCTGGACTCCCTCGGTCTTTCTCTTCTCCTTCCTTCCTTTATTACTTCCTTCCTACATTCTTTCTTTCTTAAGAAGGAGATTGAAACCTGAAATAGAAACGATATAGAAAACACAGAATGAAGGGATGCTGGAAATAGAAAAGCTCGGTAAACGATCTGGAACTACAGATGCAAGTAACACCAATATAATACAAGAGAGAGAAGAGAGAATCTCAGGTGTTGAAGACTCATTAGAGGATATAGAGTCGTCAACCAAAGAAAATCTCAAAACCAACAAATCCTTAACACAAAATATCCAGGAAATATGGGACACCGTGAAGAAGCCAAACCTGTGAATAATAGGCATAGAAGAAGGCCTCACCCTCCCTGGGGGAATGAGGGGATAACGGGAGGGGTTGGGGGGAGGGCACGGTAGGAGGGGAGGGAATGGGAGAGGGACCTGGAACTGACTTGTGAAGCAACCTCGTTTCTTATCTAAATTTAAACTGGAAAATAAAAAAAGAAGGTGAAGAAATTCAACTTAAAGGTACAGAAAACATATTCAACAAAATCATAGAAGAAAACTTCCCTAATCTAAAGAAAGATATGCCTATAAAAGTACAAGAATCTTACAGAACACCAAATAGGCTTGACCAGAAAAAGAAGTCACTTCACCATATAATAATCAAAACATCAAACCTACAGAGTAAAGAGAATATATTAAGAGCAGCTAAAGAAAAAGGCCAAGTAACATACAAAGGCAGACCTATCCGAATTACACCTGACTTCTCAATGGAAACGATGAAAGCCAGAAGATCCTGGTCAGATGTCCTACAAACGCTAAGGGAACAAGGATGCCAGCCCAGACTACTATATCCAGCAAAGCTCTCAATTACCATAGATGGAGAAAACAAAATATTCCATGACAAACCAGATTTAAACAATACGTATCCTTGAATCCAGCTCTACAGAAAATGCTAGAAGGAAAACCTAGAGCCAAGGAAGATAACTACATTCACAAAGACACAGGCAATATGTAATCATACTTTACAAAACACCAAAAGAAAAAGGGAGGAGAAACTACACAAAATAACTTCACTAACAATAAATCAAGCGCAAACAAGGATCACCAATCAATGGTCATTAATATCCCTCAATGTCAATGGCCTCAACTTGCCTATAAAAAAAAAAGACTAGCAGAATGGATACGAAGACAGAACCCTTCCTTCTGCTGCATACAAGAAACACATCTCAACATCAAAGACAGACGTTATCTCAGAGTAAAGGGCTGGGAAAAGATATTCCAATCAAATGGCCACAAGAAACAAGCGGGCGTAGCAATCCTAATATCTAACAAATTAGACTTCAAATTAAAATCAATCAAAAGAGATGAAGAAGGGCACTTCATATTCATCAAAGGAAAAATACATCAAGACTAAGTCTCAATTTTAAAAATCTATGCCCCAAATACAAAGGCACCTACATTCGTGAAAGAAACATTACTAAAGCTCAAAATGCACATAAAATCTCACACACTAATAGTAGGAGACTTCAACCCTCCGCTCTCACCGCTAGACAGGACCTTCAGACAGAAACTTAACAAAGAAACAAAAGAACTAATAGAAGTTATGACCCAACTGGGTTTAACTGGGTATTGGTATGCAGAAGACTGCAGATAGATCCAGGTCTATCGCCTTGTACAAAACTTAAGTCCAAATGGATCAAAGATCTCAACATAAATACAGCCACACTGAAACTTTTAGAAGAGAAAGTGGGAGATACTCTTCAACAAGTTGGTACAGGAGACCACTTCCTAAACATAACACCAGTGGCACAGGCACTGAGATCAACAATTAACAAATGGGACCTTCTGAAACTAAAAAGCTTCTGTAAGGCAAAGGACACAGTCAAAAAGACAAAAACGCAGGTCACAGAATGGGAAAAGATATTCACTAACCCTACATCTGACAGAGGGCTAATCTCCAAAATTTACAAAGAACTCAAGAAACAAGTCTCCAAAACACCAAAGGATCCACTTGAAAGGTGGGGTACAGAGCTAAATAGAGAGTTCTCAGTAGAGGAGGCTAAACTGGCCAAGAGACACTTAAGAAAGTGCTCAACATCCTTAGCCATCAGGGAAATGCAAATCAAAACAACTCTGAGATACCATCTTACTCCTGTCAGAATGGCTAGAATCAAAAACACCGAAGACAATTTATGCTGGAGAGGATGTGGAGAGAGAGGAACACTCCTCCACTGCTGGTGGGAGTGCCGACTCATACAGCCTCTTTGGAAATCAGTATGGAGATTCCTCAGGAAAATGGGAATTAATCTACCACTAGACCCAGCAATTCCACTCTTAGGCATTTATCCAAATGAGGCAAGGTTCATACAACAAGGGCATCTGCTCCACTATGTTCATAGCAGCATTGTTTGTAATAGCCAGAACCTGGAAGCAACCTAGATGCCCCTCAACTGAAGAGTGGATAGAGAAAATGTGGTACATTTACACAATGGAGTATTACTCAGCAGAAAAAAACAATGGAATCTTGAAATTCGCAGGGAAATGGATAGCACTGGAAGAAACCATCCTGAGTGAGGTAACCCAGTCGCAAAAAGACAAACATGGTATGTACTCACTCATATATGGATTCTAGACATGGATCAGGATAGTGCCAGTCTGCACTTCCACAGATAGAGAGTCTGGGAAACAGGAAAGAACCTAAAAGATATGCATATATGCATAGTACCCAAGAGAAGAGGATGGAGACAAGATCCTCTGAATGGATGGGGAACACGGCGAGGGGTGGGGGGAAGTGGGACCTGGGAAGAAGAGAGGGGGTGAAGAGGAAGAGAGTTGGTCATGGGGGAACAGGAAGTTTGAGGGGTGGGGGTAGAATAGGAGGAAGAGGGAATCATAGGATCGAAGACAGATCAGGCACCAGAGTGACCTCCAGTGATCTAAAGGGATAACACCAATTGGCAAGCTAAGCAATAGTGGAGGGACCACCTCGAATGCCCATCCCTGATAATGAACTTGATGTCTATAACCATCCGGGAGCCTTCATCCTGTGACTGATGGAAGCAGAGGCAAACACACAACTAATCACTGAACTGAACCCAAGGAACCCAGTGACAGAGAGAGAGGAGTGATGAGCAAATTGGCAAAGAATGGGCTGGCAAAACCAGCAGAGACAGCTGAACTGAACAGGGGAGAGCTCTTGGACCCCAGACCGACAGTGGGGAGGCCAGCATGGGACTGATCTGGCCCCCCCAAATGTGAGTGTCAGCGAGAAGGCCTGGGCAACCTATGGGGCCCTGAGCTGTGGATCAGTGTCTATCCCTGGTATACAAACTGTCTTCGTGTGCCTATAGCAAAAAGAGAGATGCTATGTCAGCCTGGACTCTTAGGGGAGTGCCTGGACCCTACTAAGTGTAAAATGACAGACTCTACATATCCCCTATGGGGAAGGATTTGGCAATAGGGTGGGAGGGAGGGGGGAAGGGGAGTGTGGGAGGAGGGGAGGGAGAGGGAACTGGGATTGACATGTAAAACAAGCTATGTGAAATTAAAATAAAAATGATAAAAAAAGAAAAAAAGGAGATTGAGAGGTAATCAGCCATTTTAAAGGTTGAGTTGAATTAGTTTATTATAAATGCTTCATGGTTATAATTCTGCCAAAGAGCTATATTGATTCTTGAATTTTCTGTTTGTTTGGATGGTAATTTAGAGTCTGTGATTTACTTTTATATTAGCAGGCCATGGAATTTACAGCTCCTGTTCTTTTTTTTGGTGGTGGGAGTTTGGGACAGGGTTTCTCTGTGGCTTTGGAGGCTTTCCTGGAAGAAGCTCTTGTAGATCAGACTGGTCTCAAACTCACAGAGATCTGCCTGTCCCTGCCTCCCAAGTGCTGGGACTAAAGCCTTCAGGACCATGCATGTCCCAACAATATGCTTTCTAATGGATATTTTGATAATGTAGAATTAGATATCAGAGGTCAGGTTTCAGGGAGTTGGTTTTGATGGCACATAGCTGTAATTTCAGCACTTAGGAGGCTGAGACAGTATACAAAGTCCTAGGCCAGCTTTGGCTGCATGTTGGTATTGAAAAAAAAACAATAACAAAGAAAACATTCCAGACTTGGTATGTAAATGTAAACATAAGTGTTACTGGACCATTCTCTTTCCTATAAAACTTTCAGAGAGGCATGGTATACCACTGAGAATTTTGCTGACTAGTGTTTAAATTTAAAGACCTTATTGTCCTTATTTTACCTATTTAAAATAAGCAGTCGCCGGGAGGTGGTAGTGCACTCCTTTAATCCCAGCACTCGGGAAGCAAAGGATGGCAGATCTCTGTGTGTTCGAGGCTGGGCTGTACTGACAGCCTCCAAAACAATACAGACAAATGCTGTCTCATAAAAACAAAATAAAATAAAGTAAGCAGTCACCATATGTACAGTTTACTACATATTGTTGATAAATAACTTTAATAGTTTAATTACAGTCCTGAATAAAGCATCTTGACATTATCTAAGATGCCAAGTAGAAAATTGGCTACAAGAAGATTGGATGAAGAGGCAGGTTTGAGAATGTAAGAAAAACTCTTAATAGAGTGTTTTTTATCTTTGTCAATTATGCCTTGTATTACCTCTCATAACCTTCTTTTTCTTACTGTATGTTCTTAAATGCTTATGGACAACATTCTGATTTAAATATTTGTGCTTTATACTTTCTAACAGTGTCAGTGTCCTGAATAAGAATTTGTTTAAATTAAATGTTGATTAATATAGAGCTTATTGACTATGTACATGAATATGTTTCAGTGGTAGAAACTGGTTGTTATGAAATAATTGGTTAAGTTATAATTACTTAAGTAACCACAAATAAAGAAATTCAATTTCTGTAGAGTTAAATGTGTTGTGACCAAGAGCCTGTCATTTATGTGAAATATTATAGTTCTTTTTCTTCTTGATATATTGATGGTTGAATCCAGGGTGGTAACTTAGGCGAGTTCTGTACCTCTGAGCAATATATCCTTGGCTCTAAAAGCATGGTTTTTGTTACCTGCAAATTGATATTTATGATATGTATGTGTGTAATTTTGATTTAGAAAAATGCCTGTGTACATGTTGATTTTTCATGCTTTTTCCTTCTGTTCTTAATTTTTCCCATGTTTTGAGAAAAAGGTTGAAATGCAAGTGAGGGGAAATCAAAGTTTTCATGAAGGCCATAGTATAAATTCTAGTTTTAGTTTTAACTAAATTAAGTATATCTTAGAAGACTGTTTATTTCTGCTAAATAGGGTCTAGTTACCATCCTGCCTTAGGGTTGTTTTTCTTTGTCACCACTCCTAACTTTGAGTGGAGATTAAATTCTTCATCTTTCATTTGTAGCCTTTGCAGAGTCATCCTATTTTTTGAGGTATTTGGGAAGATGAGGTCTCATGTAATCCCTACTGCCCACAAATTCTACATCCTGACTCCCCAGTGCTGCATATAAAGGCACAAACAATTATTGGCCAATAAGAAATTTACTCTTAAATGATTATTGTCTAATATTGACAAATATTAAGTCATATGTATGGTTTTGTATGATTCTTTGTTCAGTTGTTTTATAGACAGGGTTTCTTTGTATAGCAATGGCTGTCCTGGAACTCTGTACACTAGGCTGGCCCTGAACTCAGAGATCCACTACCACCTTCCTCTGCCTCCTTAGTGCTGGGATTAAAAGTGTGCACCACCTTTCTTGGCTAGGTTTTGGTATTAATGATGTTGCATGTGTGACTCAGAAGGAAATAAGAGTATATGATATATAGAGAGCATGTGGAGACAAGATTTCACTCTGTAGCTCTGGTTCTGAACCTATAAACAGACAAGTCTGGTTTTGAACTCACAGAGATCCACTGGCTTTTGCATCATGGGTACTGGGATTATAGGAGTGCACCTCATTCCTGGCCAGGTATATGTTTCTGCCAAACCATTCAAATTGTAGAAGCTGGGCGGTTTAAATGACTTATTAGGTAAGGAACTTTGCTGCTAGGCCTGAGAACCCAAGTTTGATTCTTGAGATCCATGTGATGGATGGAAGTAGAGAACCAACATCCCAACTTGTCCTGTTGATTTCAACATGTATAGGTATACCTACCTAGTATTTTTCCTTTTTTGGCCTATTCATATTCTTTGGAATAATTTTTTTCTCTCCAAATTTGTCTTTGTTTTTTAAGAATGCAAGACCAGAGACTGTAACTAATGATAATGAAGAACCCTTAGTTGAAGAAACAAAGAGAAGAGACAAGATGATTAATGGGGCCATTGAAGTTTTAATATGTGAATAAACCTGTGAGCTAAATGCCCCCTCACAGGAGTCTGACACTCACCCCAGAAAGAAGAAGAACCAAAAGAAGGAGGATGTATGTGTTCTGACAATATAGTCATTTCTTTTCTTTTTTTAAAATATTCACCATATTTTATGTATGTGAGGGTTTTATTGCACATGTGACTTTATGCCAGAAAAAGGAATGAAATTCCACTCTAGATGGTTGTGAGCTACTATTTGGTTGCTGTAAAATAAAACTCACAGCCTCTGGAAGAGTATGCAGTGCTCTTAACCACTGAGCCATCTGTACAGTCCCCAAACATAGTCTTGCTTAACATTTATTCTTCTGAAATATTACAGTGTTCCTTTAGAATCTCAGGGTTTGTTTATGTCATGAAAAGTGCTGTAAATTAATGCTGGGTGGTTGTCCCGCGCTACCGTCTCGCCAGCAAGAACGACGCAGAACACTCGGATCCTTCTGCAGTAAAGCTTTAATGCATCTTGAGAGATAGATGATCAGCTTCTTAGAGGGAGACCCCAAGCTAAGAAACCCAGCCCCTTATATAAGCCTAGGAGCTCCGAGTGAGACGTGTAGAGCCGGGATTGGTGGTTTGCACATCACCCCAGATGACGCCACGGGAGAGGCACAGCTTAAACGGTTAACTCCAACTGACAGCAGATGTCAGCGCCATCTTCTAACAGCAATAGCGATAGCGAGGGCGGCTCCTCACATCTCCCCCTATTCATTTATTTTTGAAGCAATAGGACACCCACAACTTTGGAGTGGAGATAGAGGTCAAATCCCCATGTGCAAATTCGGAACATGTACAAAGCTCCTCTCCAGGGTCTTATCCCCAGAGGGAGCCCTGACCAGTCCGATGTCGTTTTTCTGGGGGAAGGAGATCATGACATAGAACCTTCATGCAAGATGACTTATCTCCCAGGAGAAAGTCGTTATACCGCAGACCTCTCCTGTGCAGTGCTTAGCCTTGCAACTCCTTGGGCTGCTGAAGCCTACCCACTCTATCCCGTGCAATGAGACTAGCCTCGTGGGGTGCAAGAGCTGGGAGGCCAGCGACCTATTGCTTTAACATGGTTAACCAAATGTCAGGGAGGCTCCGTGTTCTAAGGCAGCAAGTGCTTGTGCCACCACCACTTTGTCTCTTTTGTTTGGGCTCTGAGCTTACACACCATCCAAAGCATCAACACTATTCCACAGCAGAGAACTAGGCTAAATGATCCTACCCCCACCCATTCCTTAAAATAAGAAAATGCAGATGAAATCCAGGAGGAGAGGCCTTCCATCAGAGAAAGATCCAGATGCGTCGAATTCACTTGCAGGATCGCCATTCTCAACTCACGGAGTGTCTGCTCAAACTCAAAAGTCCAATTCTGTAATAAATGTTGAGACAGAGCTTGTGACAGGTTAGCTGCTCTTGTAAAATTCTCATATTGTACTGAAGTGACACAAAGGCCAGGCAACTTTTGTTCACATCCCAATTGGGCCATCTGCCACAATATATCCAATTGTTCCTGAACCAAATTAATCTGTTGGTTTACCAACATCAGGCCTCCTTGTATCTGAGAATTGGCAGTGGCCTGTTTATCTAGGACCATGGTCACAGTGGCCTATAGTTCATTAATGGTTTGAGTTGTCTGCACAGTGGCAGAAAGTGCAAGGGCCGAGGCGGTAACCGAAGCAGTAACCGCGGCGGTGGCTATCAGGCCCACAATAATAGCAGAGATCCCAAAAATCTCGCTTTTCCCTAAACAAACTCAAATTACTTGGCGTCTCAACAGGAACTGGAACAAATCGAGGCATGCGCATTACCAAAGCAAAAGGGTGCTTAATAGCATTCCAGCATAATGCATAAAAACAATTCTAAGCAGAGCAATTTATTTCTTTCTGATTCTTACCTAAGGTATCATTACTCACAACCCAAATAAAGGGCAGCTGAATAATTAGTTCTCTTAAAAGGGGTATACTTAACATTGGAGGAGGACCAATCAGATGATCCATAGCTCTGTCCCTCACTCAGACTGTTGCCTAATGCCCCTTTCCAATCAAAAGTAATCTGTCCCTTCTCACTATCATAGGAGAAAGATCAGTACAGCTTCCATTAATTCAAAAGGATTAGCATTAGATCTTTCTGGATCCATATGAATAAAATTATCCTTTAATGAAGAAATCACAGTAAAGCACAAGCTTCCTACTAATGACAAGGTTCTCTCATCCTGAAAACTCTGTATCTGAGGATCTAAAGGCAAAAAGGCAAGCCCCAACTCTCTATTAGTTGTGAAAAATCTAGGGAACACCTGGGCATTCTGCATCACTGGCATACTAGGAACCATCATCCCTAGTAGGAGAGTCTTCATCACCCACTTGGCCTCCATCCTTCTTATTCTGGAGTTGTGAAGGAGCTCTTCGAGTGAGTCTTTCAGGGATCCACAGGGGGTTTTCTTCCTCCTGTGGAAAAACACACACAGCTCCCCTGGATCTTATAAGAATAGGATCCGGGCCTTTCCAGAGATCAGTCAAGACATCTTTCCATTTTACCATTTCTTTTGGCCTATCAGGCTCTAAACTGTGGCGATCGGCCGCAGTGTGGCCTTGGGCATCAGAGTTCAAGAAATTAAGGGTAAAAAGTGCCATGGATACAGCAACTCTTGGTACCGAGGGTAGAACATCCTCAATACTCCCCTTTTGTTTAATCAGATATGATTTGAGTGTACGATGGGCACGTTCCACAATGCCCTGTCCTTGAGGGTTATAAGGTAGGCCAGTTAGATGGGTAACATCCATTTGCCGACAAAACTGTCGGAATTTTTGAGAGGTATATGCTGGTCCATTGTCTGTTTTTAAAATTCTGGGTTTTCCCCAAGCACTCCAGGCCTCAAGGCAATGTTGAATCACATATGAGGCCTTTTCCCCTGTTAGGGGTGTGGCGAACATTACGCCAGAACAGGTGTCAACAGAAACATGAACATATTGAAGCCTTCCAAAAGAGGGAATATGAGTAACATCCATCTGCCACATCTGCAATGGTCTAATGCCACGTGGGTTTATTCCCATGTGGGGAGTAGGTAAGAATTCGCAGCAATTCTGGCATTGAGTAACAATTTCCCTAGCCTCTTTCCTGGATAGAGCAAAACGACGGCGCAAGGTCTCAGCCGTCACATGAAAGCACTTATGGAATTCTTTTGCTGCTTGTGCATGGGTAGACAAGGCAGCGGCCACCAGCTTTGTAGCCTTGTCCGCTAAGTCATTCCCTAAGGACATGGGACCTGGGAGTCCAGAATGTGCTCGGACATGGGTAATGAAAACAGGAAATCTCCTATTTAACAAGGCAGCTTGTATCTTTTGAAAGATGTTAGCAACTCTGCTGGAGGATCTTATTATTCCAGCTATCTCAAGGAGATTAACTGCATTAACCACATAAGAGGAATCTGATACAATATTGAGGGGTCCTGGAAAAGCCTCAAGAACCTCCAGTACTATCAGACATTCTACAACTTGAGGTGAAGTTTCATTATATTGTTTAGATATAACCCTATCCTTGACCACATAAGCTCCCATACCAGTTTTTGATCCATCAGTGTACACCACAGTCCCATCTGGGAGTGGGTCTTTAGCTGTCACTTGTGGAAACACTATAGCCTGGTTTAGGGCAAACTGTAAAATTGGATGCTTTGGAAAATGATTATCAATTTGTCCTGAAAAGGAAGTAACTAAAACTGCCCAATCACTAGATGTGGCTGCCAAGGTCTGAACTTGTGCAGCAGTATAAGGCACAATCAAGGAATCAGGATCCCTGCCAAAATGTGTAACAGCTGCTTTTATTCCGCGAAGCGCGAGCTGTGCAACAGCATCAGGGTACCAGTCAATAATCTTAGCAGGGGAAGCATTTGGATGAATCCAAAGTAATGGTCCATGTTGCCACAGGACTGCAGTTGGCAATTGAGCTGTCTTAAAAACACACAGATTAAAAGGTAGTGACTCCTCAATACGTTGTAATTGTGCTTCCTGTAAGGCCTCTTCCACCATCTGTAAGGCTCGGTGGGCGGCAGGGGTAAATTTTCTGGGTGAGGAGATATGAGGCTCACCCTCCAGGAGATCGAAGAGGGGTTTTAGATCAGCAGATGGAATTTTTAAAAAGGGCCTCAACCAATTTATATCTCCCAGAAGTTTCTGAAAATCATTTAATGTTTGTAAGTGGTCTTTGCGAATTTCTATTTTCTGAGGAACTATATTTTTGGGAGTAATCATTGAGCCCAAAAAGAGGCCTGTATCTGCAATTTGAACCTTTTCTGAGGCAATCTCTAATCCCCACTGTTTTAATTCAGCCACCAGCATGGGAAAGCCTTTTGTAAAACATCTAACTCTTTGTGACAAATAAGAATATCGTCCATATAATGGATAACGATTAAAGATGTAAATTGCTTCCTAATTGGCTCCAAAGCCTCCTGCACATACAGCTGACATATTGTTGGGCTATTGGCCATGCCTTGCGGCAGTACCTTCCACTGAAATCTCTTGTCTGGTTCCATATGATTAAGAGAAGGGATAGTGAAGGCAAACCTTGGTCTATCCCGTGGGTAAAGTGGAATAGAGAAGAAACAATCCTTAATATCTATAATAATAAGCTTCCAATCTTGAGGAAGTGCAGAAAGCAAAGGAAGGCCTCTTTGAACAGGGCCAAAAAGATGCATCTGATTGTTAATGGCCCGCAGGTCATGGAGTAATCTCCACTTCCCAGATTTCTTCTTAATAACAAAAATTGGTGTATTCCATGGGGAGGTAGAAGGCTCTAGATGCCCCAGCCGTTCCTGTTCTTGCACTAATCTTGTGACAGCCTCTAATTTTTCAGAGGATAGAGGCCATTGAGAGACCCATAACGGCTCCTCTGTTTTCCATGGTATGGGTCGTGAAGCCTCAACGGCCCCTAAATAAAACCCAGTCCTTTTCTACCCCGATTTCCATGTTGTGTAATGGGTGTTATTCTGCCTTGTTCTTGCCTACCCAAGCCTCTACCCTTTGTATACCCCATCTTTGCCATAATGGCTGATGCCTGGGGGAGTATTCATTAGTTAGGGTCATGCCCATGGCTTGTAACACATCCCGTCCCCATAAATTTACAGGGAGTGGCAACACATAGGGGGTAAAACATCCCTGTTTGCCCTCAGCATTCCGCCAGGTTAAGGCTGAGGCACTGATGGCAGGAGAGGACTGGTATCCAAGACCTTGTAGAGAATGAGATGAAACAACAGTGGGCCAAGACTTCGGCCACCAATGGAGTGAAATAATGCTTTTGTCTGCTCCCGTATCCATTATCCCTTCAAATTCTTTTCCATTAATTAACAATTTTATTGTAGGTCTCTCATTTAGGGGTATAGCCAGATAGGCTGAATCACTTCCAGAAGATCCCATAGCCCTTTTTTGTAAAGTGTAGGTTTCTCCATCCCCGAGGGAGGGCAGCAACACCAGTTGTGCAATTCTATCTCCCTGCTTTATAGAAAATACACCCCGAGGGCTAGAACAGAGAACTTGAATCTCCTCTTTATGATACGGGTCAACAATTCCAGGATATATAATGAGTCCCTGTAAAGTTAAGGAGCCACGGCCCAGAATAAGCCCAATGGTGGCAGGGGGCAAAGGTCCAGGGGAATGGACTGGGACCGGTTGAACATTCATTTGGGGCATGAGTAAGAAGTCGGAGGCGGCACGCAAGTCCATTCCGGGGTTCCTCGGAAGCCTCTACTTCCTCTTGATTGCTTTTCTGAAATTGGTTCCCATATTTCTGAGGGCCCTGGGACCATGGGCCCCGTGACCCGTTTTTTGATTGGGGTACCTTGGGTTCTTCAATAGGGGCAGAAGCCTCCCTTTTACATCCCGGACTGACCTGCATTCGCTAGCCCTATGATAACCTTTACCACAACGATGGCAAAGCTTCGATTCTCTTGTTCTTTCAGGGGCTTGACAATCTTTCTTAAGGTGCCCCATTCTCCCACAATTAAAACAAGCTTTTCGACTAGATAAATCTCTACACCTGTGCGTTTGTAAAATGGCGGCAGCTAGTCCTGCATTGGTTAGGGGTCCCCCAGCTCCCTGCACACTCTGAGCCAATCTTGTAAACCTTTGCTTTTGCGAGGGCGATAGCCGCTCGACATTCCTGGGTTGCTTGTTCATAGACAAGTTGCTCAATCAGGGGCATAGCTTGTTCTGAATCACCAAAGATGCGACTGGCGGCCTCTGTCATTCTGGCCACAAAGTCTGAAAATGGCTCTTGGGGTCCTTGGACAATCTTTGTAAGGTGTCCACTGGACTCTCCCTTTTTGTGAGGGCCTTCCATGCTTTAATAGCGGCGGCCGACACCTGACCATAGACACCCCAGATGTAGTTGGTTTGATTAAGGGCATGTTGACCCTGACCTGTCAGCATTTCAAATGTCCACTGCCTCTGATTCTCATCTTCAGCCGTGGCATTAACTCTAGCTTGTGCCTGGGCTGCATCATACCAGAGAGCCTTCCATTCCATGTATTGTCCCATGTTGGGAAGCACTGCTTTCACTGTCGTCTGCCAGTCAGTGGGAGTCATGGCAAAATTAGCAAGCCTTTCCACCTGTAATGTGGTAAAGTTAGCATTGACCCCATAATTACGAACGGATTCGGCCAATTCTTTGATTTGATTGTAATCTACAGGGGTATGTACTCTTCCGCCTTCCGCATTCTCGAATACTGGAAAAGCTACTTGTATTTTTCTCCGTTCCTCTAAAGGTAAAAGGAGTCAGTACCAGTATTCAGCCGAAGCTCATACTGCGGAGGCGCTGAGGGGCGTGAGCCCGCCGGATTTATAGGTGGTGGCCTCACATTCATTTTTGTTTTCAGTGGCCGGTGTCTATCAGGGTGATATCTTTCTTCCTCATACCGTGCCACCTCCTCCTCTAGACCACCTTCTTCGCTAGAATACAGAGTGTCAGAATCAGAATTATCTAGCTCCAAGGCTTCTAGCTCTACTGTAGGGTATAGACTAGATTCTGGCTTTTTCTTTTTCTTAGATTTGTTAGGGGGTGAATGATCACTCCCTTCTTTCTCTCCCCTTTCTTAACTTCTTGGGGAGGGCCTTTTTTCTTAGACATGTCTTTCCTTTTGCGAGCTCCCATTCTCTCACTCCGTTCAGTTTCTGACATGCTATCCTGAACTTCCTCTAAGGTTCCCTGACTTTCTATTATAGCAGGGTGACAGGCCTCATCCTCCAAGCAGTTTTTAACTAGCTTCCAAATGGCTTTGGTACCTAAGTGGAGATCTCCTTCTGCATGCTTCCTGTCTAGTTCTTTACCTAGCTTGTTCCATGAGGCCACAGTGAGGGACCCGGAACAAGCATACCATGGTGCCACTCTATCTACCTCCTTCACAAAATTTTGAAGTGTTCGTGGTGCAATTTTGAGATCTCTTTGTTTTAGCACAGTCTGTAGGGCAGTAACCACTGACTGTGACAACCCCATCGCGCTGGCGGCTTATCTAAAAAGCGGCGCTCAACTCCGTTACCAGACTGACAGCACCAGACTGACAGCACCAGACTGACAGCACCAGACTGACAGCACCAGACTGACAGCACCAGACTGACAGCACCGTTCTGTCAGCACCAGCCACGATGAAGGAGAAGGACAAACAGGACTAGCACCAAAGCCTCCACTGACCCGTCCCACGGTGATGACAAACTAAGGCCAAAGTCGAGAAAGGGGGTGTTCAGGATAAAGCATACCTCTCTGAACTTACGTCCCTGCAGTTCTGAATCCGCCCCGTCTTCCGAGGGTCTCCCGCGGCGCCGGCGATGTTGAAGAGTTCCCGGGTTTCGGCACCAGATGTCCCGCGCTACCGTCTTGCCAGCAAGAACGACGCAGAACACTCGGATCCTTCTGCAGTAAAGCTTTAATGCATCTTGAGAGATAGATGATCAGCTTCTTAGAGGGAGACCCCAAGCTAAGAAACCCAGCCCCTTATATAAGCCTAGGAGCTCCGAGTGAGACGTGTAGAGCCGGGATTGGTGGTTTGCACATCACCCCAGATGACGCCACGGGAGAGGCACAGCTTAAACGGTTAACTCCAACTGACAGCAGATGTCAGCGCCATCTTCTAACGGTTAACTCCAACTGACAGCAGATGTCAGCGCCATCTTCTAACGGCAATAGCGATAGCGAGGGCGGCTCCTCACAGGTGGTAGTGGTGCATGCCTTTAATCCCAGCATTCAGGAGTCAGAGGCAGGTGGATTTCTTTGTGTTCTAGGCCCTGTCCCGACATTCCCCCATTAAAAAAAGATGCTATAAAATGTACATATTGGTTATTAAGAGGTAGGAAAAGGTTATATTTTGGGTTTCAATGTTTTGGGACATTTCAAGTTTTGTCTTTTCCTAGATACAGATGTATTACTTTAATTATTTTTCATTTAGTCCTAAAAGTGTGTCTACTTGGTATTTCCATTTGGAATAGATTTCATAGAGTTTGTCAGGTATTATGTAAAATAGAATTTTTCTCATCTATTAATGTGGAAGGAGGAAAGTAACTAATTGGTAATGATAGGATAAGTTATAGAAATACTGTTCTTTAGCAAGAATTACAGGCCAATCTATTTTGTTGTTTTTGTTTTTTTTTCAACAGAATTTCTCTGTATCGTTTGGAGGCTGTCCTGGAACTTGCTCTGTAGACCAGGCTGGGCTCAAACTCACAGAGGTCTGCCTGCCTCTGCCTCCCGAGTGCTGGGATTAAAGGCTTGCACCTCCACCGCCCAGTGACAAATCTTTTTGTAGAATAGACCCATTTGCTTTTGTGCATTCAAGTACATATCAAGTGGCTAATATTATTAAGTATGATTATTTCTTACATCTTACAGATGTGGAAATAGTCCTGCTACTATGCTTTGTGATTTTTTTGCTGTGCTTTTTGAGATAGCTTTTCTCTGTATAACAGAACTTGTATTGTTGTCCATCCTGACTGAACTCACAGTGATCCCCTGACTCTGCCTTACCAGTGCTGGGACAACAGGTGTGAGCAATCACTTCTTGGCAAATCCTGCTACTCTTATGACACATTTTTTCCTGTCCACTCCAGTATTTGGGTTATTGAAAAGAGTGGATGTTATAGGAAATAGAGGAGGGAATTAAGGTTAACAAAATCATTTTTTTATAATTTGAAATCAAGAAAATATCACAAGTAATGTATTGTGTAAATATGTAGACAGTTGAATTATAACACAATGTGAACTGTTTTTTAAAAAATCCTTGTGTTTTTCTCTGCATATTTTCTGTAGATTTCCAGTGGCACCATTGATTCCTTATCCAGTCATCAGCAAGGTTCATTTGAATTGTAAACTTTGATTTCATGTATGTGGTACTAGTTGTGAGATTTGGGATTTTATTACTATTATTATTTAGTTTTAGATTAGATTTTACTGCCAAGTTGGTAGGTTTTTCCTTAGTTGTGTTAATACCTGCAAAAAATGTTAAATCATGACATTTTTATAATAATGCATGTAAATACATATTCATTCCTTTCTATTTTACTTTTAGGAGGATATAAATGCTATAGAAATGGAGGAAGACAAAAGAGACTTGATATCCTGAGAGATCAGCAAATTCAGAGACACACAAAAGGTGGTATTTTTGTATTTTCCCTTGATACCAATGTAGACTTTTTACAGAATCCTAAGCAAACAGACAAGGAAATCATCTTTACGTTAGAGTACAATGTATTGCATTTTATAAGCTTGGTTGTTACTGAGGTAGAAACAAAAGGATAGCAGCTTGTTTACAAAGTGGTCATTGCTTAATATTTTCAAGTCACTGACTACTATTTACTAGTCATCACATTTAAATATGAAGAGAACTTAATTCATAGACTTCAAAATAGACATCAAGTTCAGGTCAAACTATATTTAGGGGGCAACAGGATAACCTATATCAGGTTATGTTATTTTTGTGGGCAGTACTTTAATCTTAGGAAAACTTTTTTTAAAGATCTGAGATTAACATGAAGACTTATATTTGTGTGGATTTTAGTTTGAATGGGGGAGATTTTAAAAAGTAGGTGAGTGATTACCAGACTTAACTATATTATAGATGCATGGAAGAACTGTAAATTCCCATAAAGTTAATGTATTCATTGAGACCCACCATTATGATAGATATCATTTTGTGACTAATGCATGATGAAACTCTCAGCTTGGAAAGTAACAAGAAATAGGATGTAAGTATGAGCTTCTGTTTTTTATTTATGGATGCCCCCTCAGAAAAATATGCAAAGGGATAACTGGTTTGGAAATTGGTATTTGTGCACACTAAATCCCACTCATGGTTTTTGCCTATTTAAAGCTTCTCTCAATGAAAGTGCATCTGTGAATGATCGCTTGTATTGAAGGTGGTGCTTTCGGGTGGTTAACTGCAAAATGCATGAGATGTAATTTGATGTTAGAGGAAATAAGATATAACTGGTTTTGACTAGACTGAGAGATATATAACATAACTCAATGGTGTTAAGTGTTCATTTTCTCCATATTGAGTCTGATATTTTTCTCATTGCTTTCAAAATCCCAAGTTGACAATTAGTGCTGTTTAATAAATGCTGCTGAACACTTAATATCCAGATGCCCAAACATAGCTCACATACAGTGCTTTTTCAGGAATTAAATGTGCCCAAAAGCACAAATGTAACTCTGAACAATTTTGAGAGATACAATGTTGGTCAGTGGATTGTCATTGTAGAATACATCTGTGTATGTTCAATATTCTGATTCGGGACTGAATAAGCTTAAAAATGGTATATAGTTGTGTGTGTGGTTTACCACCCATCCCAACCACACCCGTTTTTACTTTGTGTTACTGGTAAATTATGAGGCAATAAATTTTGTAAAAAATTAATTCTGAATATATTCAACATTTTAAGTGTCAGGCATTTCACTGCCTTAACATTATTTTACTGATGGGAATGTTCTGAAAAATTAAAGCAAAAAAGGTAAAAACCAATTATCTTTGCTTGGTGTGTTTAAGGGGATACTTTAATTCTTAGCAGTAAAAAAATGAGCTCAGTGAACCTTTGCATATTTTGGTATGAGTTTATTAAGTAACCACAGACTGTCAGGATGTCAGCATGGCAGGGGGCCTCCATTAACAGCACGGATGAGTCTGAAGAGAGAATAAGGTAAGAGCTTTAATTTTTCCCCCTTCCTATTTTTAACCTCTTTCCTTTGCATTACTTAATTATATTAAGGAATCACTTTATTTCTGTCTTAAGTCTTTCTTTAACTATTTGGATAAATGCTGTATATCTGCTTGTGAAACATACACATATTAAACATATAAATAACTTAGCATTTATTATGGATTATAGATTTTTTCACTTCCTTACATAGGGCAATCAAGCTTTTAAAATTAGGTCTAAAAGACATTGATTTTTGCCTCAGATTAAGTAACATAGTAAAAAACAGAAGTAAAAAGTTGAAACCTTATCTAAAAGAAATTAAAAATCTGTAAGTATATGTAAAATATGTGAAATAAATTTCCTAAGTATGACACAGAGGTAGGTTTTATGTAGTCTAGATTCATTTTAAAATACAAATTTTAAATTCTGTTAGGGATGTTCAGAAATTAGATTTTACTCCTTTAGTTGCTTTCAGTGTCTGACATCTCTTTCTCCATGTCTCCTACCTTCACTTTCTAATATCAGTCAGTGTATTTAGTGTTAGGTCTGACTGGACACTTAGTTCAGCAGCTGAATATATTGATGCCTCATACACTAGATTCTCTTTCAAAATCCTCTGTCAGTTCTTTGACCTATGAGTAAAATAAAAAGTATAACAGGTAAGACTGCTTCTTAAAGTTTTAAATGCTTTACATGACTGAGAAAAAGAAAAATGCACATTATATTGTTGTAGTTTAAATTTCCATGAAATTGAAATTGAATGTGGAACTTCAGGGATAAATATGTGTTGATTTTGTTTTGTTTTGCTTGATTCGGGTTTTTGTTGTGTTTTCTTTCTTCACATTAGTTTATATAGAAATCTTGTGGTACACTGGTAATCTTTCCAGATACAGTCTTGGTACAACTGTTATTTGGTTTATTTATGAATGGTGTACTTGCTCTCCCTCTCAGACATAGCTTTTAGGCAAGGTTAATCCAGTGTTGGCGATCCATGTACTAGCACAACATCTGTAAGTTAACATAAGATTCTTGCAAGGTTGAGTTTTTAACACTGTAAATAAATTAAACACTGTGACATCATTATGCTGTACTATGACATCACAATTAAACACTGTGTCATCATTATACTGCACAGTAACTTCACAATTATACATCGTAAAACCCTATACTGCACTATGATGTCACACTTATACACTGTGCCATCACAATACTACACTGTGACATCATGATTATACATTGTAGCATCACTATTATGCACTGTGACATCACAATTATACATTCTGACATCACTATTCGTCATGTGACATCACAATTATATCTTTTAACATCACTAGAGTGCACAGTGACATCACAATTATACAGTTTGACATCAATATAGTGCACTGTCATCACAATTATCCATTGTGACATCACTATAGGGCACTGTGAAATCACAATTATACACTGTGACATGCACTATGCTGCACCATGACATGACAATTATACACTGTGACATCACAATACTGCACAATGAAATCACAATTATACACTGTGACATCATTACACTGCACTGTAACTTCACAATTATACAATGTGATATCAATATAGTGCAATATGACATAACAATTATATATCGTGAAATCATTATACTGAACTATGTCATCACATTTATACACTGTGACATCACCATAGTACAATGTGACATCACGATTATACATTGTGACATCATTATTGTGCTCTATGACCTCTCAATTATTGGCTCTGACAACACTATTATACATTGTGTCATCACAATTATACACTGTGACATCACTATTCTGCACTATGAAACACAATTATACACTGTGACATCACTATTGTGCACTTTGACATAACAGTTATACACTGTGACATCACTTTAGTACACTATGAACACAATTATAAATCGTGACATCAGTATACTGCACTATAGCAATTATACAGTGTGACATCACTATATCCCATGATGACATCAAAATTATACATTGTGACATCACTATAGTGCACTGTGTCATCACAATTATACACTGTAACATCAATATACTGCATTATGTCATGACAAATATACAATGTGACATAACTATAGAGCATTATGACATTGCAAGTATGCATTGTGACATCAATGTAGTGCACTGTGTCATCACAATTTTACATTGTCACATCACTATAGTGCAGTTGGACATCACAATTATACGTTGTGACATCAATATACTGCATTATGACATGACAAATATACAATGTGACATAACTATAGAGCATTATGACATTGCAAGTATGCATTGTGACATCAATATAGTGCACTGTGTCATCACAATTTTACATTGTCACATCACTATAGTGCAGTTGGACATCACAATTATACGTTGTGACATCAATATACTGCATTATGACATGACAAATATACAATGTGACATAACTATAGAGTATTATGATATTGCAAGTATGCATTGTGACATCACTATACTGCACTGTGACATCAAAATTCTGCATTGTGACATCTCAATTATACACTCTGGCATCACTATATTGCACTGTGACATCACAAATATATTTGTGACATCACTAGAGTGCACTGTGACATCACAACTAAACAGTGAGACATCACTATAATGCACTGTGACATCACAATTATCCATTGTGTCATCACTAAAGGGCAATATGACATCAAAATTAAACAATGAGACATCAATGTACTGCACTATGACATAACAACTATACACAGTGACACCACTATAGTGCAATATGACATCACAATTATATATCGTGACATCACTATACTGCACTATGACATCACAATTATACCTTGTGATATCACTAGGCTGCACTATGAAATCACAATTATACATTGTGACATCATTACAGTGCACTGTATATCACAGTTATACACTGTGACATCTCTATAATGCACTATGACATCACAATTATACACCGTGTATTAACTATAGTGCACTATTACATCACAATTATCAATTGTGACATCACTATAATGCACTGTGACATCTCTATGCTGCACTACGACATCAAATTATACACTATGATGTCATTATACTGCACTGTAACTTCACAATTTTACAATGTAGCATCACTAGAGTGCAATATGAAATCACAATTATACTCTGTGACATCACTATAGTGCACTACGACACCACATTTATACACTATAGTGCACTATGACATCACAACTGTACATTGCGGTATCACAATTCTGCACTTTGAAACACAATTATACACAGTGAAGTCAGTACAATGAAGAGAGACATCACAATTTTACAATGTTACATCATTGTAGTGCAATATGACATCACAATTACACACTGTGACATCACTTTAGTGCATTAAAACATCACAATTACACACTAGAGTGCACTATAACAACACAACTATACTTTGTGACTTCACTATTGTGCACTATGTCCCCAAAATTATACATTGTGACATCACTATAGTGCACTTTGTCATAACAACATTACATTGTGACACCACTATAGTTCACTGTTACATCACAATTGTACATAATGACATCAAAATAGTGCACTGTGATATCACAATTATACACTATGACATCACCATAGTACACTGTAACATCACGATTATATATTGTGACATCACAATTCTGCCCTGTGACATCACAATTATACATGATGGCCTCCCTATGTTGCACTGTGACATCACAATTATCCATTTTTAAATCACTATAGTACACTATGACATCACAATCATACACTATAGTACATTATGACATCACAACTATACATTGTGACATCACTATACTGCACTATGACATCACAATAACACACTGTGACATCACTATGATGCACTATGACATCACAATTATATAATATCGTGCACTATGACATCACAACTGTACATTGTGACATCACTATACTTCACTAGGAAACACAATTATACACTGTGACATCACTATAGTGCATTATGATGTTGTAATTATGCATTGTGACATTACTAATATCATAATTATACGTAGTGCACTATGAACACAATTATACACTGCGATAACACTAGGCTGCACTTTGACATCAAAAGTATAAATTGTGACATCACTATAGTGAACTGTGACATCACAATCATATACTACAATGGACTATGACATGACAACTATACATTGTGACATTATACTGCCCTGTGTTATCACCATTTTACATTGTGACATCACAATAGTGCACTGTAAAATCACAATTATACACTGTTATATTAATATAGTGCATTATGACATTACAAGTATGCATTGTAACATCGCTAAATTGCACTATGACATCACAATTATACACTGAGACATCACTACTCTGCACTAGGACATAACAATTACACACTGTGACATCACTACAGTACACTATGACATCACGACTATACAATGTGACATCACTATTCTGCCTTATGAAACACAATTATACAGGGTGACGTCACTACAGTGTACTGTATCATCACAATTATACAATCTGACATCACTTGAGGCACTATGAAGTCACAATTATACACTGTGACATCACTATATTTCACTATGAACACAATTATACACTGTGACATCACTATACTACACTGTGACAACAAAATTATACATTATAGTGAACAATAACATCACAATTATACATTGAGACATCACTATATTGCTTTAATTCCTCACAGTCATGCATCATGACATCACAGTAGTTCACTGTGACATCACAATTATACACTCTGATATCAAAATGCTGCACTATGACATCACTATTATACATGGTGACATCACTATTCTGCACTGTGCTATCACAATTATACACTGTGACATCATTATACTGCACTTTGACATCACAAATAACCATTTTAAATCACTATAATGCAATATGACATAAAATTATACATGTGACATCACTATTCTGCACTGTGAGATCACAATTATACACTGTGACATCACTATAGTGCGCTATGACATAATAATTATACACTGTAACATTCCTATATTGCATATGACATCACAATCATGCAATATAGTGGACTATGACATTACAACTACCCATTGTAATGTCGCTATACTGCACTGTGTCATCACCATTTTACATTGAGACATAACTATAGTGCACTGTGACATCACAATTATACATTGTGACATCCCTATTCTGCATTATCACATCACAATTATACACAATAGTTCACTATGACATCACGATTATACACTGTGACATCAATATAGTGTACTGTGACATAACAATTATACACTGTGATATCACCTTACAGCACTATGAAACACAATTATTCACTGTGACATCACTATACTGTACTATGACATCACAGTTATACATTGAGACATAACCATAGTGTATAGTGAATTCAAAATTATACACTGTGATATCACAACTCTGCACTATGATCTCACAATTATACACTCTTATGTCACTATACTGAACTGTGACGTCACAATTATATACTGCACTGTGACATCACAATTATACATTGTGTCATCTAAATTCTGCACAGCAATGTGACATCACAATTATACACTGTATCATCACAATATTGCACTATGACATCATAATTATAAACTGTGACAACACTATGCTACATAACATCACAATTATACACTGTGACCTCACTTTGCTGCACTATGACATAGCAATTATAAATTTTGACAACATTATAATGCACTGTGACATCGCTGTTATATACTGTCAAATCACTATACTTCACTATGACATCACAATTATGCAATATAGTGCATTATTACTTCACAGTTATACATTGTGTCATCACTATAGTACAATATGACATTACAAATTATACATTTGACATCACCATAGTGTGCTGTGAGATCAAAATAATACACTGTGACATCACTATTCTGCAGTATAATCTCAAAATTATACACTCTGATTTCACTATACTGCACTGTGACATCACAATTATACATTGTGACAACACTGTAATGCACCGTGACATCACAGTTATACATTTTAGTATCAATATTCTGCACATTGATCACACAATTATACATTCTGACATCACTTTAGTGCACTGTGACATCACTATTATACACTGCGACATCACTATAGTGCACTATGACATCACAATTATACACTGTGACATCACTATAGACCTCTGTGACATCACAATTATACACTGTGACATCACGAAAATGCACTATGATATCACAATTATACACTCTGACATCACTGTGCTGCACTATGACATACAAATTATACACTGTGACCTCACTATGCTGCACTATGACATCACAATTATAAATTGTGACAACACTATAATGTACTTTGCCATCACTGTTATATATTGTGACATCCCTATATTGTACTATGACATCAGAATTATACACTATAGTGCACTATAACATCACAAATATACATTGTGACATCACAATCCTGCACAATCACAACTCAATTGTACATTGTGTCATCAATAGAGAGCATTTTGGCATCACAATTATGCACTGCGACATCACTATAGTGCAATATGACATTATAATAATACATTATGTTATCACTATGCTGCATATGACATCATAATTATACAATGTGACAACACTATTAAACACTGTTACATGATTATACTGCAATATGACATCAAAATTACATTTGACATCACTATAGTGTACTGTTAGATCAAAATTATATACTGTGACATCATTATTCTGCAGTATGATCTCAAAATTATACACTTTGACATCACTATACTGCACTGTGAAATCACAATTATACACTGTGACATCACTATGCTGCACTATGACATCACAATTATACATTGTGAAAACACTACAATGGATTGTGAGATCAAAATTATACATTATGGTATCACTATTCTGCACTATGATCTCACATATTTACACTCTGACATCACTATACTGCACTGTGACATCACAATTTTACCCTGTTACATCACAATACTGCACTATGACATCACAATAACACACTGTGATATCACTATGCTGCACTACGACATCACAATTATACATTGTAACAACACTATAATACACTGTGACATTAGAGTTATACACTGTAACATCTCTATACAATCTGACATTATACATTTGACATTACGGTAGTATGCTGGGAGATCAAAACTTTACACAGTCACTTCACTATTTTGCAGTATGATCTCAAAATTATACACTTTGACATCAATATATTGCATTGTGACATCACAATTATATACTGTTACATCACTATACTGCACTATGACATCACAATTATACACTAGAGTGCACTATAACATCACAATTTTACACTGTAACAACACTGTAGGGCAATATGTCATTACATGTCTACACTGTGATATCACTATGCTGTAGTATGATCTCACAATTATACACTCTGACATCACTATACTGCATTGTGACATCAAAATTATATATTGTGACATCACTATACTGCACTATGACATCACAAATATACATTGTGACATCATTATAGAGCACTGTGTCATCACAACTATGCACTATGACATCACAATACTGCATTATGGCATCATAATTTTACACTTATGACATCACTATGCTGCACTGTGACATCACAGTTATACATTGTAACAACACTATACTGCACTATGACATCACTATATTGCATTATAACATCACAGTTATACATTGTGTCATCACTATAGAACAATGTCACATCAGAACTATACTCTGTGACATCACAACACTGCACTATGACATCACAATTATACATTGTGACATCACTATGTTGCACTATGACATCACCATTATACATTGTGACAACACTATAATGCAATGTGCCATCACTGTTATATACAGTGTCATCACTACACTGCACAATCACAGCTCAATTATACATTGTGTCATCAGTAGAGCACTGTGTCATCACAATTATACCCTGGCATATCACAATACTGCACTAAGGCATCACAATTATACACTGACATCAGTATAGTGCAATATGGCATTACAATTATACACAGTGATATGACTATTCTTCACTATGACATGATAATTATACATTGTGACAAAAATATAAAGCACTGTTACATCACTGTACTACAATATGACATCATTTGACATCACTATAGTTCACTGTGAGATCAAAATTATATACTGAGACATCATTATTCTGCAGTATGTTCTCAATATTATACACACTGACAACACTATACTGCATTGTGCCATCAAAATTATACACTGTGACCTCACTAAGCTGCACTATGCCATCACAAATTTACATTGTGATAGTGCAGTATACTGATGACACTATAATGCACTGTGACAAAACTGTTATACATTGTGTCATCACTATACTCCACTATGACATCACAATTATACACTATATTTTACTATGACATCACAATTATATACTGGGGTATCAACATACTGCACTATGAATCACAATTATAGACTGTGATATCACTATTATACATTGGGACATCACTATAGAGCACTGTGAGATCAAAATTATACACTGTGACATCACAATTCTGCACTATGATCTCACAATTTTACACTCTGACAACACTATACTGCAGTGTGAAATCACAATTATGCACTGTGACATCATTATACTGCACAATGACTTCACAATGATACAGTGTGACATCACTATGCTGCACTTTAACATCACAATTATACATTGTGACATCACTATAGAGCACTGTGACACCACAATTTTACACTATGACATCAAAATACTGCACTATGACATCACAATAATACATTGTGATATCACTACGCTGTACTATGACATCACAATTATACATTGTGAAAACACTATAATACACTGTAACATCAGAGTTATACACTGTGACCTCACTATGCTGCACTATGACATCACATTTGTACAATTTGACTACACTATAATGGACAGTGACATCACTGTTATATATTGTGACATCACTATTCTGCAGTAGGATCTCAAAATTACCCACTGACATCACTATACTGCATTGTGACATCACAATTATACACTGTGTCATCACAATATTGCACTATGAAATCATATTTTTATACTGTTACATCACTATAGTTTACTATGACATTACAATTATACACTGTGACATCACATAGTGCAATATGACATCACAATAATATACGGTGATATCACTATTCTGCACTATAACATCACAATTATATATTGTGACAACACTATAATGCACTGTGCCATCACAGTTTTACACCGTGATATCACAATACTGCAATATGACATTACAATTATACATTTGATATCACTATAGTGCGATGTGACATCAATATTATACACTGTGACATAACAATTCTGCATTATAATCTCAAAATTATACACTCTGACATCACTATACTGCATGGTGACATCACAATTATATACTATGACCTCAAAATGCTGCACTATGACATCACAATTATACATTGTGACAACACTGTAATTCACTTTGACATCACTGTTATACTTTGTGACATCACTATTCTGCATTATGATATCACAATTTTATACTGTGACATAATTATACTGCATTGTGACATCACAATTATATAATGTGATATCACCATAATGCACTATAAAACACCATTATACACAGTGACATAACTATACTGCATTATGACATCACAATTATACATTGAGACATCACTATAGTGCACTGTGACATCATGTTTATACACTGTGACATGACTATACTGCACTGAGACATCACAATTATACATTGTGACAACACTGTAATTCACTTTGACATCACTGTTATACTTTGTGACATCACTATTCTGCACTATGATATCACAATTTTATACTCTGACATAATTATACTGCATTGTGACGTCACAATTATATAATGTGATATCACCATAATGCACTATAAGACACAATTATACACAGTGACATGACTATACTGCATTATGACATCACAATTATACATTGAGACATCACTATAGTGCACTGCGACATCATGTTTATACACTGTGACATGACTATACTACACTGAGACATCACAATTATACATTGTGACAACACTGTAATTCACTTTGACATCACTGTTATACTTTGTGACATCACTATTCTGCACTATGATATCACAATTTTATACTCTGACATAATTATACTGCATTGTGACGTCACAATTATATAATGTGATATCACCATAATGCACTATAAGACACAATTATACACAGTGACATGACTATACTGCATTATGACATCACAATTATACATTGAGACATCACTATAGTGCACTGCGACATCATGTTTATACACTGTGACATGACTATACTACACTGAGACATCACAATTATACATTGTGACAACACTGTAATTCACTTTGACATCACTGTTATACTTTGTGACATCACTATTCTGCACTATGATATCACAATTTTATACTCTGACATAATTATACTGCATTGTGACATCACAATTATATAATGTGATATCACCATAATGCACTATAAAACACCATTATACACAGTGACATGACTATACTGCATTATGATATCACAATTATACATTGAGACATCACTATAGTGCACTGTGACATCATGTTTATACACTGTGACATGACTATACTGCACTGAGACATCGCAATTATATACTGTGACATCACTATCTACACTATGTTATCATAATTATACATTGTGACATCACTAAAGAGCACTGAGACATCACAATTATGCACTGTGTCATCACAATAATGCACTATGGCATCACATTTTTACACTATTACATCACTATATTTCACTATGACATTACAATTATATACTGTGACATCACTTAGTGCAATATGACATCACCCTAATATATTGTGATATCACTATTCTGCACTATGACATCACAATTATATATTGTAACAACACTATAATGCACTTTGACATCACTGTTATACACCATGATATCACTATACTGCAATATGACATTACAATTATACAGTTAATATCACTATACTGCGATGTGACATCAATATTATACAATGTGACATCATTATTCTGCAGTATGATCTCAAAATTATACACTCTGACATCACTTTACTGCACTGTGTCATCACAATTATGCACTGTGACCTCACTATGCTGCACTATGCCATCAAAATTATAGTTTGTCACAACACTATAATGCACTGTGACATCACTGTGATACATTGTGTTATCTCTATGCTGCACTATGACATCATAATTATACACCATAGTTCACTATGACATCACAATTATACACTGTGAAATCAATATATTGCACAGTGACATAACAATTTTACACTGTGATATCAACATACAGTACTATGAAACACAATTATACACTGTGACATCACTATACTGCACTGTGACATCACAAATATACAATGAGACATCACTATAGTGCACTGTGACATCACAATTTTACACTGTGACATCAGTATACTGCACTGTATCATCACAATTATACATTTTGACATCACCATAATTCACATTGAAACACAATTATACACTGTGACATCACTATACTGCACTATGACATCACAATTATACACTGTGACATCACTATACTGCACTATGACATCACAATTATACATTGTGACAACACTATAGTGCACTGTGAGCTCAAAATTATACACTATGGCATCACTATTCTACACAATGATGTCACAATATTACACTCTGACATCACTATACTGCCTTGTGACATCACAATTATACACTCTGACAACACTATACTGCACTATGACATCACAATTATACACTGTGACATCACAATACTGCACTATGAAACACAATTATACACTGTGACATGATTATACTGCACTGTGCCATCACAATTATACACTGTGACATGAATATACTGCACTGTGACATCACAATATTACACTGTGACATCACAATAGTGCACTATGACATCACAATTATACATTGTGACATCATTACAGACCACAGTGACATCACAATTATATACTGTGTCCTCATTATGCTGCACCATGACAACACAATTATACATTGTGACAACACTATAACACACTGTGACATCACAGTTATATATTGTGACATCACTATTCTGCACTATGATCTCACATTTATACACTCTGTCATCAATATACTGCATTGGGACATCACAATTATATGATGTGATATAACTATACTGCACTATGACTTCACAAATATACAGTGACATCACTATAGAGCACTTTGACATCAAAATAATACATTTTGACATCACTATACTGCACTCTGACATCACAATTATACATTGAGACATCACTATAGTGCAATGTGAGACCAAAATTATACACTTTGACATCACTATTCTGTACTATGATCTCACAATTATACACTCTGACATCACCATTAAATAATGTGATATCACCATACTGAACATACTGAAATATGTAACACAATTATACACTGTGACATCACAGTACTGCACTATGATATCAAAATTATACATTGAGACATCAGTATAGTGTGCTGTGAGATCAAAATTATACACTTTGACATCACTATACTGCACTGTGATCTCACAATTTTATAATCTTACATGACTGTGACTTCACTGTCTACACTTTGACATCACAATTATACACTGTGTCATCACAATAGTGCATTATGACATCACAGTTATACACTGTGCATCACTATAGTGCAATATGACATCAAAATTATACACTGTGATATCACTATGATGCACTATGACATCACAATTATACACTGTGACATGATTATACTGCACTGTGCCATCACAATTATACACTGTCACATGAATATACTGCACTGTGACATCACAATTATACATTGTGACATCACTATCCTGCACTATACCATCACAATTATACAGTATAGTGAAATGTATCATCACAATACTGCACTGTGACATCACAAAATTACACTGTGACATCACAAAAGTGCACTATGGCATCACAATTATACATTGTGACATCATTATAGAGCACTGTGACATCACAATTATACACTATGTCATCACAATGGTGCACTGTGATATCACAATTATACATTGTGACATCATTAAAGAGCACTATGACATCACAATTATACACTGTGTCATCACAATACTGCACTATGACATCACAATTATACACTGTGTCATCACAATACTGCACTGACATCACAATTACACTATGTGTCATCACAATAATGCACTATTACATCACAATTTTACACAGTGACATCACTATAGTGCAATATGACATCTCAGTTATACACTGTGACATCATTATGCTGTACTAGGACATAACAATTATTTATTTTGACAACACTATAATGCACTGTGGCATCACAGTTATACACTGTAGGATCACTATACCACAATATTCATTACAATTATACATTTGACATCAATATTGTGCACAGTGAGATCAAAATAATACACCCTGACATCACTACATTGCATTGTGACATCACCATTACATAATGTGATATCACCATACTGCCCTATGAAACAAAATTATACACTGTGACATCACTATACTGCACTATGATATCACAATTATACATTGAGACATCACTATAGTGCACTGTGAGATCAAAATTATACACTTTGATATCAATATTCTGCACTTTGATCTCACAATTATACACTCTTACATGACGATACTGCACTGTGACATCACAATTATACACTGTGACATGAATATAATCCACAGTGACATCACAATTATACACTGAGACATCAGTATAGTGCAATATGACATCACAATTAAGCACTGTGACCTCATTATGCTGCACTATGACATGACAATTATACATTGTAACATCACTATAGAGCACTGTGACATCACAATTATACACTGTGTCATCACAACTGCACTGGGATATCACAATTATTCACTGTGTCATCATATTACTGCACTATGACATTACAATTATACACTGTGTCATTAAAATACTGCACTATGAAATCTCAATTATACTCTGTGACATGAATATACTGCACTGTGATATCCCAATTATACATTGTGATATCACTATGCTGCACTGTACCATCACAATTGTACACTACTGTGAAATGTGTCATCAAAATACTGCACAGTGACATCAAAAATATACACTGTGTCATCATAATATTGCACTATGAATTCACAATATTACACTGTGAAATCACTATAGTGCACTATGACATCACAATTTACACTGTGGTATCACTATGCTGCACTATGACATCACAATTTACACTGTGGTATCACTATGCTGCACTATGACATCACAATTATACATTGTGGCATTACCATAGAGCACTGTGACATCACAATTATACACTGTGTCATCACAATACTGCACTATGACATCACAATTACACATTGTGACATCACTATAAACACTGTGACATCACAGTTATAACTGTGTCATCACAAAACTGCACTTTGACATCATAATTATACAATGTGTCATCACAATACAGCAGTATGACATCACAAGTTAACACTGTGACATCACTATAGTGCAATATGACATCACATTTATACCCTGTGATATCCCTATGTTTACTAGGACATCACAATTATTTATTGTGAGAACAATATAATGCACTGTGGCATCACAGTTATACACTGTGTCATCAGAATACAGCACTATGACATAATCACAATTATACACTGTGACATCTTTATACTGCAATATGTCATTACAATTATACATTTGACATCACTATAGTGCGATGTGAAGTCAAAGTTATACACTGTGACTCACTATTCTGCAGTATAATGTCAAAATTATACACAGTGACATCACTATAATGCATTGTGACATCACAATTATATGCTGTGTCCTCATTATGCTGCACCATGACAACACAATTATACATTGTGACAACACTATAACGCACTGTGACATCACAGTTATATATTGTGCCATCACTATTCTGCACTATGATCTCACAATTATACACTCTGTCACAATTATGCACTGTGATATCATCATACTGCACTGTTTCATCACTATGCTGCACTATGACATCAAAATTGTACACTGTAACATCACTATATTGCACTATGACATCACAATCATGCAATATAATGGACTATGACATTACAACTATCCATTGTAATATCACTACACTGCATTGTGTCATCACCATTTTACATTGTAATGTCAGTATAGTGCACTGTGACATCACAAATATCCACTGTGACATCACAATAATGCACTATAACATCTCATTATACTATAGTGTAACTTCAAAATTATACATATTATAGTGCACTATGACATCACAATTATACACTATACTGCACTATGACATCACATTTATACATTGTGACATCAGTATACTGCACTATCACATCACAATTATACACTGTTGTGTCACTATGCTGCACTATTACATCACAATAACACTATTGTGCATTGTGACATCGAAAGTATGCACTATACTGCATTTTGACATCAGAATTATACACAGTATACACTATACTGCACTATGACATTACAATTATGCACTGTGACATCACTATACTGCACCATGACATCACAATTATCCATTTTTCATACTAGACTGCAATATCATGTAAAATTATACATTGTGGCATCACTATTCTGCACTGTGAGATCACTATTACACAGAGTGACATCTTTATACTGCACAGTTACTTCACAATTAAATACTGTGTCATCACTATAGTGCACTATGACATCACAATTACACGATGTGGTATCACTACAGTGCACTAGGACATCACAATTATACACCATAATGCACAATGACATCACAACTATACCTTGTGACATCACTACAGTCCACTGTGACATAAAAATTATACACTGTGACAACACTATCCTGCACTATGACATCACAGTTATACACTGTGATATCACTTTAGTGCACTTTGAACACATTATAAATCACAACATCTATAAACTGCACTATAACAATTATACACTGTTACATCACTATACTGCACTATGACATCACAATTATACATATTGACATCACTATCGTGCACTATGACATAACAATTATATATTGTAACATGTTTATATTGCACTGACATCACAATCATGCAATAAAATGGACTATGACACTACAACTATCCATTGTAATATCACTATGCTGCACATTATCATCAACGTTTTACATTGTGGCATCACTATAGTGCACTGTGTCATCACAATTATACATTGTGACATCCCTATACTGCATTATGACGTCACAATTATACATTGTGATATCACTATACTGCACAATGACATCACAATAACACACTGTGACATCACTATGATGCACCATGAGATCACAAATATCAATTTTTACATCACTATAGTGCAATATGCCATAAAATTACACATTGTGACATCACTATTCTGCACTGTGATATCACAATTATACACTGTGACGTCACTATACTGCATTTTGACATCACAATTATACACTGTGACATCACTATACCGCACTATGACACCACAATTATCCATTTTACATCACTATAGTGCACTACGACATCACAATTATACACTATAGTGTATACAGTGTGATATCACCATACTGCACTAAGAAACAAAATTACACACTGTTCATCACTATACTGCATTGTGACATCACAATTATATATTGTGACATCCCTATATTGCACTATGACATCACAAATATACATTGTGACATCATTATAGAGCACTGTGTCATCACAATACTGCATTATGGCATCACAATTTTACATTGTGACATCACTATGCTGCACTGAGACATCACAGTTATACATTGTAACAACACTATACTGCACTATGACATCACAATTATACACTATATTGCATTATAACATCACAGTTATACATTGTGTCATCAATACAGAACAATGTCACATCAGAACTATACTCTGTGACATCATAACACTGCACTATGACATCACAATTATACATTGTGACATCACTATGCTTCACTATGACATCACCATTATACATTGTGACAACACAATAATGCAATGTGCCATCACTGTTATATACAGTGTCATCACTACACTGCACAATCACATCTCAATTATACATTGTGTCATCAGTAGAGCACTGTGTCATCACAATTATACACTGGGATATCACAATACTGCACTAAGGCATCACAATTATACACTGACATCAGTATAGTGCAATATGGCATTACAATTATACACAGTGATATGACTATTCTTCACTATGACATCATAATTATACATTGTGAAAACAATATAAAGCACTGTTACATCACTGTACTACAATATGACATCATTTGACATCACAATAGTGCACTGTGAGATCAAAATTATATACTGAGACATCATTATTCTGAAGTATGTTCTTAAAATTATACACACTGACATCACTATAGAGCACTGTGACACCACAATTTTACACTATGACATCAAAATACTTCACTATGACATCACAATAATACACTGTGATATCACTAAGCTGTACTATGACATCACAATTATACATTGTTAAAACACTATAATACACTGTAACATCAGAGTTATACACTGTGACCTCACTATGCTGCACTATGACATCACAATTGTACATTTTGACTACACTATAATGGACTGTGACATCACTGTTATACACTGTGACATCACTATTCTGCAGTATGATCTCAAAATTACCCACTGTGTCATCACAATTCTGCACTATGATCCCACAATTTTACACTCTGACATCACTATACTGCATTGTGACATCACAATTATACACTGTGACATCATTAAACTGCACAATGACATCACATTTTTACACTGTTACATCACTATAGTTCACTATGACATTACAATTATACACTGTGACATCACATAGTGCAATATGACATCACAATAATATAAGGTGATATCACTATTCTGCACTATGACATCACAATTATATATTGTGACAACACTATAATGCACTGTGCCATCACAGTTATACACCGTGATATCACAATACTGCAATATGACATTACAATTATACATTTGATATCACTATAGTGCAAAGTGACATCAATATTATACACTGTGACATAACAATTCTGCATTATGATCTCAAAATTAAAAACACTGACATCACTATACTGCATGGTGACATCACAATTATACACTATGACCTCAAAATGCTGCACTATGACATCACAATTATACATTGTGACAACACTGTAATTCACATTGACATCACTGTTATACTTTGTGACATCACTATTCTGCACTATAAAATCACAAATTTATACTCTGACATAATTATACTGCATTGTGACATCACAATTATATAATGTAATATCACCATAATGCACTATAAAACACAATTATACACAGTGACATGACTATACTGCATTATGACACCACAATTATACAATGAGACATCACTATAGTGCACTGTGACAACATGATTATACACTGTGACATTACTATACTGCACTGTGACATCACAGTTATATATTGTGACATCACTATTCTGCACTATGATCTCACAATTATACATTCTGTCATCAATATACTGCATTGTGACATCACAATTATATAATGTGATATAACTATACTGCACCATGACATCACAAATATACAGTGACATCATTATAGAGCACTGTGACATCAAAATAATACATTTTGACATCACTATACTGCACTATGACATCACAATTATACATTGAGACATCACTATAGTGCAATGTGAGACCACTATTCTGCTCTATGGTCTCACAATTATATACTCTGACATCACCATTAAATAATGTGATATCACCATACTGAACATACTGAAATATGTAACACAATTATACAATGTGACATCACTATACTGCACTATGATATCAAAATTATACATTGAGACATCAGTATAGTGTGCTGTGAGATCAAAATTATACACTGTGACATCACTATTCTGCACTGTGATCTCACAATTATACAATCTTACATGACTGTGACTTCACTGTCTTCACTATGCCATCACAATTATACATTCTTATATCACTATAGAGCACTTTGACATCACAATTATACACTGTGTCATCACAATACTGCATTGTGACATTACCATAGAGCACTGTGACATCACAATTATACACTGTGTCATCACAATAGTGCATTATGACATCACAGTTATACACTGTGCATCACTATAGTGCAATATGACATCAAACTTTTACACTGTGATATCATTATGATGCACTATGACATCACAATTATACACTGTGACATGATTATACTGCACTGTGCCATCACAATTATACACTGTGACATGAATATACTGCACTGTGACATCACAATTATACATTGTGACATCATTAAAGAGCACTATGACATCACAATTATACTATGTGTCATCACAATACTGCACTATTACATCACAATTTTACACTGCGACATCACTGTTATACACTGTGGTATCATTATGCTGTACTAGGACATAACAATTATTTATTGTGACAACACTATAATGCACTGTGGCATCTCAGTTATACACTGTGTCTTCACTATATTACAATATGATATTACAATGATACATTTGACATCACAATAATATGATGTGAGATCATCAAAATAATAATCTGTGAAATCACTATTCCGCAGTATGATGACAAAATTATACACTCTGACATCACTATATTGCACTGTGACATCACAATTATACACTGTGATCTCACTGTGCTGTATTATGACATCACAATTTTACATTGTGTCAACAGTATAATGCATTGTGACATCATTGTTATACATTGTGACATCAATATACTGCACTATGACTTCACAATTATACACTATATTTCACTATGGCATCACAATTCTACACTGTGACATCAATATAGTGCACTGTGACATAATGATTATTCACTGTGATATCACCATACTGCACTGCGAAACACAATTATACACTGTGACATCACTATACTGCACTTTGTCATCACAATTATACATTGAGACATCACTATAGTGCAGTGTGAGATCAAAATTATACACTTTGACATCACTGTTCTGCACTATGATCTCACAATTATACACCCTTACATCTCTATACTTCACTGTGACATCACAATTAATACATTTTGACATGACTGTACTGCACTGTGACATCACAATTATACACTGGGACTTCATTGTCTACACTATGTCATCATAGTTATATATTCTGATATCACTATAGAGCCCGTTGACATCAAAATTATACTCTGTGTCATCACAATAATGTACTATGACATCAAAATTATACACTTTGACATTACCATACTGCAATATGACATTGCAATTATACACTGTGATATCACTATGCTGCACTATGACATGAAAATTATATATTTTGACAACAATATAATGCACTGTGACATCACAGTTATACACTGTAGCATCACTATACCACAATATTCATTACAACTATACATTTGACATCACTATAGTGCACTGTGAGATCACAATTATACATGTTGACATCACTATTCTGCACTATGATCTCACAATTATACACTCTGACATCACTACATTGCATTGTGACATCACCATTACATAATAAAATATCACTATACTGCATTATGAGAAACAATTTATACATTGAGACATCACTATAGTGCACTGTGAGATCAAAATTATGCCCTTTGGCATCACTATTCCGCACTATGATCTCACAATTATACACTCTTACATGACGATACTGCACTGTGACATCACAATTATATACTGTGACATGAATATACTCCACTGTGACATCACAATTATACACTGAGACATCAGTATAGTGCAATTTGACATCACAATTAAGCTCTGTGACCTCAGATGCTGCACTATGACATCACAATTATACATTGCAACATCAATATAGAGCACTGTGACATCACAATTATACACTGTGTCATCACAACTGCACTGGGATATCACAATTATTCACTGTGTCATCATATTACTGCACTATGACATTACAATTATACACTGTGTCATTAAATACTGCACTATGACATCACCAATTATACTCTGTGACATGAATATACTGCACTGTGACATCACAATTATACATTGTGTTATCACTATGCTGCACTATACCATCACAATTATATAGTACATTGAAATGTGTCATCACAATACTGCACTGTAACATCCAAAATATACACTGTGTCATCATAATACTGCACTATGTCATCAAAATATTACACTGTGAAATCACTATAGTGCACTATGACATCACAATTATACGCTGTGATATCACTATGCTGCACTATGACATCACAATTATACACTGTGTCATCACAATACTGCACTGTGACATCACAATTATACACTGTGTCATCTATAAACTGCACTGTGACATCTCAATTTTACACTGTGTCATCACAATACTGCATTATGACATCACAATTATACACTGTGACATGACCATACTGCATTATGACATCACAAGTTAACACTGTGACATCAGTATAGTGCAATATGACATCACATTTATACACTGTGATATCACTATGCTGTACTAGGATATCACAATTATTTATTGTGGCAATACTATAATGCACTGTGGCATCACAGTTATACACTGTGTCTTCAGAATACACCACTATGACATCACAATTATACACTGTGACATCATTATACTGCAATATGTCATTACAATTATACATTTGACATCACTATAGTGCAATGTGAGGTCAAAATTATAAAATGTGACTCACTATGCTGCAGTATGATGTCAAAATTATACATTCTGACATCACTATACTGCATTGTGACTTCACAATTATATACTGTGTCCTCATTATGCTGCACCATTTCATTACAATTATACATTGTGACAACACTATAACGCACTCTGACATCACTGTTATATATTGTGTCATCACTATTCTGCACTATGATCTCACCATTATACACTGTGACAACACTATACAGCATTGTGACATCACGATTATATAATATGATATAACTATACTGCACTATGACATCACAAATATACAGTGTGACATCACTATCGAGCACTGTGACATCACAATGATACATTGTGACATCACTATAATGCACTATGACATCACAATTATACATTGAGACATCACTATAGTGCACTGTGAGATCAAAATAATACACTTTGACATCACTACTATGCACTATGATCTCACAATTATACACTCTGACATCACCATTAAATAATGTGATATCACCATACTGAACTACGAAACACAATTATACAGTGTGACATCAATACACTACACTATGATATCAAAATTACATATTGAAGCATCACTATATTGCACTGTGAGATCAAAATTATACAATTTGACACGACTATTCTTCACTATGATCTCACAATTATACAATCTTACATGATTGTGATTTCACTCTACACTATGTCATCATAATTATACATTCTGATATCACTATAGAGCACATTGACATCACAATTATACACTGTGTCATCACAATATTGCACTATGACATCACAGTTATACACTGTGACATCACTATAGTGCAATATGACATCAAAATTATACACTGTGATATCACTATGCTGCACTATGACATCACAATTATATATTGTGACAACACTACAATGCACAGTGACATCACAATTATACACTGTGATATCATTATGCTTAAATATGACCTTATAATTATACATTTGACATCACTAGATTGCGATGTGAGATCAAAATTATACACTGTAACAACACCATTATGCAGTATGATCTCAAAACTAAACACTCTGACATCACTATACTGCACTGTGACGTCACAATTATACACTGTGACTTCACTATACTGCACTCTGACATCACAATTATGTATTGTTTCAACACTATAATGCACTATGACATCAGAGTTATACATTGTGACATCACTATTCTGCACTAAGATCTCAAACTTTTACACTCTGACATCACTATACTGCATTGTGACATCACAATTATATAATGTGTTATCACCACACTGCACTATGAAACACAATTATACACTTTGACATCACTATTCTGCACTATGATCTCACAATTATACACTATTACTGCACTGTGACATCACAATTATACACTGACATGAATATACTGCACTGTGACATCACAATTATAAACGGTGACATCACTATAGAGCACTGAGACATCACAATTATACACTGTGTCATCACAAGACTGCACTATGACATCACAATTATGAACAGTGTCGTCACAACTGCACTGTGACATCACAATTATACACTGTGTCATCACAATACTGCACTATGACATCACAATTATACACTGTGTCATCACATTACTACACTGTGACATCACAATTATACACTGTTTCATCACAGTACTGCACTATGCCATCACAATATTACACTGTGACATCACTACAGTGCACTAAGACATCACAATTATACACTGTGATATCACTATGCTGCACTATGACATCAAAATTATATGATGTGGCATCACAATAGAGCACTGTGACATCAAAATTATACACTAGGGCATCACAATACTGCACTGTGACATCACAATTAGACCCTGTATCATCACAAACTGCACAATTATACAATCTGTCATCACAATACTGCACTATGACATCACAATTATACACTTTATACAGTTATTTATTGTGACGACACTATAATGCACTGTCACATCACAGTTATACAATGTGTCATTGCAATACAGCATTATGACATCACAATTATACACTGTGGCATTACTATAGTGCAATATGACATTACAGTTATTCATTTGACATCACTATAATGTGATGTGAGATCAAAATCATATGCTGTGACATCACTATTCTGCAGTACGATGTCCAAATTATACTCTGAGATCATTATATTGCATTGTGAAATCAAAATTATACACTGTGACCTCACTATGCTGCACTATGACATCACAATTATACCTGGTGACAACACTATACTGCATTGTGACATCACTGTTATACATTGTGACATCAATATACTACACTATGATTTCACAATTATACACTATATTTTACTATGACATCACAATTATACACTGTAGTTCACTACGACATTACAATTATAAAGTGTGACATCAATATAGTACACTGTGACATAACGATTATACAAGGTGACATCACTATTCTGCACTATGCTTTCACAATTATACACTCTGACATCACTATACTACATTGTGACATCACAATTATATAAAGTGATATAAGTATACTGCACTATGATATCACAAATATAAAGTGTGACATAACTATAGAGCACTGTGACATCGCAATAATACATTGTGACATCACAATACTGTATTATGACATCATATTTATGCACTGTGAAATAACTATGCAGCTCTATGAAATTACAATTATACATTGTGACAACACTATAGTACACTGTGAAATCAGAGTTATACACTATGATATCACTATACTGCACAATGACATCACAAGTATACACTGTTACAACACTGTGCTTCACTATGACATCACAAATATACAATATAGTGCACTAGAACATCACAATTGTACATTTTGACATCACTATACTTCACTATGACATCACAATCATACACTGTTACCTCACTATGCTGCATTATGACATCACAATTATACATTCTGACATCACTAAACTGCACTGTGACATCACAATTTTACACCTTGACATCCCAATTATATATTCGGACATCACCATAATGCATGATGAAACATTTTGACATCACTATACTTCACTATGACATCACAATTATACACTGTGACATCACTATACTGCAATGTGACATCTCAATTATACACTGTGACATCACTATGCTGCACTAAAACATCACAATTATACTTTTGACAACACTATAATGCACTGTGACATCACTGTTATACATTGTGTCATCACTATACTGCACTATGACATCAGAATTATACACAAAATTCACTACGACATTACAATTATATACTGTGACATCAATATAGTTGCACTGTGACATATCAATTATACACTGTGATATCGCTATTGTACAATATGGCATAACAATTATATACTGTGATACCACTGTGCTGCACAATGACATCACAACATACTGTACTATGAAACACAATTATACACTGTGCACTATGGCATCACAATTATACATTGAGACATCATTAGAGTGCACTGTGAGATCAAAATTATACACTGTGAAATCATTATTCTGATCTATGATCTCAAAATTATACACTGTGACATCACTATACTACACTATGTCATTACAATTATACAATGTGTCAACACTATAATGCACTGTGACATAACAGTGATACACTTTGACATCACTATGCTGCACTATAAAATCACAATTATACAATATAGTGTACTGTGACATCACAATATACATTGTGACACCACTATACTGAATTATCACATCACAATTATACATTGTGACATGAATAGAGGGCATTGAGACATCACAATTATACACTGTGACATTACAATAATGCACTATGACATCACAATTATACACTGTAATATCACGATAGTGCAATATGACATCACAAATGTACACTGTGATATCACTATGCTGCAATATGATATCAAAATTATAAATTATGACAACACAATAATGCACTGTGACATCACAATTATACAATGTGGTATCACTATAGTTCACTATGACATCACAATTATACACTGTGACATCTCTATGCTACACTATAACATCATAATTATACAGTATAGTGCACTGTGACATTAAAACAATACATTGTGACATCACTGTACTGCACTGTCACATCACAATTATTCATTGTGACATCAATAGATGAGACATCACACTGAGACATCACAATTATACACTGTGACGATAATGCACTATGACATCAAAATTATACAATGCGATATCAGTATAGTGCAATATGACATCACAAATATACACTGTAATAACACTATGCTGCACTATGACATCACAATTATACATTGTGACAACACTATAATGCACTGTGACATCACTGTTATTCATTGTGTCATCACTATACTGCACTATGACATCACAATTATACACGCTAATTCAATATGACATTACAATTATACACTGTGACATCAATATAGTTGCACAGTGGCATAAAAATTATACACTGTGATGTCAACATACTGCACTATGACATCACAATTATACATTAAAACATTACTAGAGTGCACTGTGAGACCAAAATTATACACTATGACATCACTATACTGTTCTGTGACATCACAATTATACACTGTGACATGATTATAATGCACTGTGGCATCACAATTATACACTGTGACATCAATATACTGCAATATGACATTAAAAATATACATTTGACATCACTATAGTGTCCTGTGAGATCAAAATAATACACTGTGACATCACTATTCTGCAGTATGATCTCACAATTATACACTCTGACATCACTATACTGCACTTTGACATCAAAATTACACACTGTGACATCATTATATAGAAATGTGACATCACAATTTTACACTGTGACATCACAATACAGCACTATGATGTCACAATTATACACTGTGACATCACTATGCTGCACCAGGACATCACAATTATACACTGTTACCTCATTATGCTGCACTATGGCATCACAGGTATACACAGTGACATCACTATACTGCACTGTGACATCACAAATATGCATTGTGACAAGACTATAATGCACAATGACATCATAAATATACATTGTGACATCACTATACTGCAGTATGATCTCACAATTATACACTGTGACCTCACTATGCTGCAGTGTGACATCATAGTTGTACACTAAGACCTCACTATGCTGCACTATGACATCACAAATATACATATTGACAACACTATAATGCAGTATGACATCAGAGTTATACATTGTGACATCACCTTTATGCTCTAAGACATCACAATTATACACAGATACAACATTATACTGCACTATGACATCAAATTATACACTATATTGCACTATAGCATCACAATTATACATTGTGACATCACTATACAGCACTTTACATCACAATTATGCACTGTGACATCACTATGCTGCAATATGACATCACAAATATACACTCTGACATCACTATACTGCACTGTAACATCACAATTATACACCGGGACATCACTATACTGCACTATGACATCACAATTATACATTGAGACATCAATAGAGTGCACTTTGATATCAATATTCTGCACTATGATCTCGCAATTTTACAATCTTACATCACTATACCGCACTGTGGCATCACAATTATATAATATACTGCACTATAACATCACAAATATACATTGTGACATCACTATGCTGCACAATCACATCACAATATTCATTATGTCATAAATAGGGAGCACTGTGACATCACAATTATACACTGTGACATCACTATAGTGCAATATGGCATTACAATTATGCACGGTGATATCACTATGCTGCACTATGACATAATAATTATACATTGTGACAACCCTATAAAGCACTGTTACATGAGTATACTGCAAAATGACATCACAATTTTATATTTGTCATCACTATAATGCACTGAGAGATGAAAATTATACTCTATGACATCACTATTCTGCAGTATGATCTCAAAATTATACACTCTGACATCACTATACTGCACTGTGACATCACAATTATACATTTGACAACACTATAATGCATTGTGACATCAATGTTATACATTGTGACATCACTATACTGCAGTATGACACTATGACATCAAAATTGTACACTATATTTCACTATGACATCACAATTATACACTGTGACATCAATATAGTGCACTGTGACATAACAATTATACACTGTGATATCAACATACTGAATATGAAACACAATTATACACTGTGACATCACTATACTGAACTATGATATCACAATTATACATGGACACATCACTATAGTGCACTGTAAGATCAAAATTATACACTTTAACATCACTATTCTGCACTATGATCTCACAATTATACACCCTTACATCTGTATAATGCATGGTGAAATCACAATTATACAATGTGACATGAATACACCACACTTTGACTTTACAATTATACACTGTGTCATGACAATACTGCACTATGACATCACAGTTATACACTATGACATCACTATAGTGCAATATGACATCAAAATTATACACAGTGATATCTCTATGCTGCATTATTACATCACAATTATATACTGTGACAAGACTATAATGCACTGTGACATCACAATTATACACTGTGACATCACTATACTGCAATATGACATTACAATTATAAATTTGACATAACTATACTGCGATGTGAGATCAAAATTATACGCTGTAACAACACTATTCTGCACTATGATCTCAAAATTATACACTCTGACATCACAATACTGCATTGTGACAAAACAATTATATAATGTGTTATCACCAAACGGCACTCTATGTGGAAGGATTTGGCAATAGGGTAGGAGTGTGGTGGGGAAGGGGAGTGCGGGAGGAGGAGAGGGAGATGGAACTGGGATTGACATGTAAAACAAGCTATTTAAAATTAAAATAAAAAATGATTTAAAAAAGAGAGAGAGAGAAAGAGAGAAAGGAAGAAAGGTTGACAAAGAGATTCTATTCTGACTTTTTATGACCCTAGAGAATCCTGAAGAATACAATGGGATTTCAAGTCATTTAAATTTCTATACTTTCCGGTTCTAGTTTTTAATTTATACTGTTACTACACATTAGAAACATCTATAAAAAGTACTTTATTACTACAATACAGAAATTTGCAGATAATATCATTTCCTATTGAATAAAGCTCCATGATATGGGAGACACTAAAGCATAGGGTTGAGGGTTACTTCTGATGAAACATTTCTAACATAGCCCGAGACATTAGATACATGGCTAAATTTGGTTATTTGTTCGGGCAAATTGATAGATACTTGTTATTTAATGAACAACTACTTGTTTATTAATTTGACCATATAGGCAATCATTTGAAACATATTATAGTTCATAAATTGAGTAAATTGATTCTTAAAAAGGAAACACAATCACCAAAGTTCCAGTAACCAAGGAAGGAGAAACTAAACTCTGTCTCTGGTTCTAAAGCCACCATTTACAATTGTAGTTAGAGGACTGAATGATGGAAAAGGAGACATGGTTCAGCAGTTAAGAACACTGGCTGCTATTCCAGAGGACCTATATTCAATTCTCATCACACACATGGTGGCTCACAACTGCCTGTAACTACAGTTCTAGGGGCCCTGATACCCTCATACAGACATTCATGCAGCAAAACACCAATGGACATTAAATAAATATAAATAAATTTAAAGTACGGAATAAAATATAACATCACCTTCTAAATGGGGATATCTTATTCGAGTGGCATTCTGACTTGATGGATTTCCCAGAGTTATGTTTGTATACCACTACTGCCTGGCTACATAGTTTTGGTTTATATTGTTGTTGTTGTTTATGAAAATCAGATATGTCTGATCCTGGCAGCAAAAATAAACTACAGAGCAGATGATGCGCATTAAAGAAACTACACATCAGCTTTACTTTCTTTACAGCAAAAGTAAGCCACTGGGCAAGAAAGTGCTCTTTCCTCAACTACTGACAGTGTGCTGTCCAAATTGGGCCAGCAGCACACAATAGTGAATGAGTGCCAACCTTCTAATACAAGGTAGGAAAGTCCTTCAAAAATACTGCCTCATAGAAAAGTGTGCCAGATATGCCAAGGTGATAGGCCACAGATGGGTGACCTGAGGTTACAGAAGATCCTTCAGTGCGTGTCCAGGCAGCCAGCAGTTTGGTCATTTATCACAACTTTTGGAATTCAATTACTAACACTTCCTGCTTACTCAGGTAATATTATTTCCTTCTTGGTTCTCTGATGGAGTTGAAGACTTTATAGCTACAGTTGAAGTTTTTATTCTTTTGTCAGAATCAGAAACGAAATTCATTTAGGAAATGTAAAGTGTATAAAGTTTAGAGTAGAAAACATAATTTTGATAATTCAAGTTAGAAAAGAAAGCAAATTAGATACAACTTTTTGGACTGAACAAAATAGGATGGAAACTGGAGTATTTCTTTCTGAATTAGTCAAATGCTGATGGGCTACACATTGTTGATGCATTTATTGCCTGTATACATTGTAGACGGTTATTGAACTGATTGTACTTAGTTTTTGTTTAATTAATTATGAATTTTTATTTTAGACACAAAAGGAAAAAATATGGTGATATTGTTTGTGCTCCTTGAAGGCCTGTATTCATGGAGTTCTTTGGTTGCTGGTCCAGGCCCTACCACAGGCTAAATCCTTGATATAAAAAGCTTATGGTTGAGCTTAAGCAGGTCATGTAGGACATGCAGTGCTTGGAGAATGAGAAAAACCAGCTTCAGAAAAGGTCAATGACCTGGGCAAGGAGACAGGCTTATACTGGCAAGTGCCTGTCTTGTCAGGGACCACAAATATTGTGGATGGGTCATCTCTTCCTTTCTTTGTCACTGGATTGGAGAGGCCACAGCTCTGGTTTAGGAATTTCTGCCTCTTAGCAAGAAGCTCTTGAATTTGTACCTTTTGGACTCAGTTTATCCAGCATGAAAGAGACTGCTACTCTGCTTCAGGACCATAGAGTCTCACTCAGTAGCCTCTAGATCTGTGGTTCTCCTCCATCCTAACTCTGTGAACATTCAATGCAGTTCCTTGTGGTTTGGTGACCCATGAGATAAAAATACTTGTTATTATTACATCTTTTACATTGTGATCATGTGCAGAAGTGGATTTGTTTACTGACTATGCTTCAGACTAGGGAGAACTCCACAGGAGCATGTCTGGACTCCCAAGTAAAATCCCCATGCTTTCCTTGTTTAGGACCAAAATTGCTTCTGAAATTACAACCATGGGCTCCTTTTTACCTAAAGTAAGAAATCTTTCTCATTTATTTCTGTATTGGTTGTTGTGATGGCTCTTCTAGGTAGTCAATCTGACTATCTCTGGAATTACCTAAATCTCAAGGAGGTGGGGCTTTCTTGTTTTTTTTTTTGTTGTCTGTTTCTTTGGGGGATTTTCCACACAGAATTTCTCAATAGATATGGAGCCAGAACTGGAAATCAGTTTTTAGACAAGTCTAGTCAAGAGCTAGATCTTTGAAGGTGATAAAATCCACCTGCACCAGCTTGGTGTTGATGCAAATCTTTAAACCCAGTTTTTCAGGAGACTGAAGCAGTTGGATTTCCTGAGTTGGAGGCCTGCATGTTCAGCAGAATGTGATGCGGGGCTACACAGATAAATGCTATCTCAAAAAATTTAAAAACAACATGAGAATGAAATTTATCTACAATCTGGGTTACACATTTTGGCCGCAGTGTACATATGTAAGGGATATTGAAGAAGGAGAGCTCTCTCTTTGCCTGCTCAACCTAGGTCTGGCTACTGAGTTTAATCCTTTACAAGCATTAGAACCCATTTCTTTCAAGTAAGCTTGTATACTGAAGACCAAGAAAGGGTTTCTCTGTGGCCATGGAGCCTGTCCTGGAACTAGCTCTTGTAAACAAAGCTGGTCTCCAACTCACAACAAACTGTCAGCTATGCCTCCTGAGTGCTGGGATTAAAGGTGTACACAGCCACTCCTTGATATAAACATCTGGCTTTTTTGTTATTTCTAGACAAGGTTTCTCTGTATTGTTTTGGAGATTGTCCTGAAACTCAGTCTATAGACCAGGCCGTTCTCGAACTCACAGATATCAGCCTGGACCTCACTCTGAAGATTAGGCTGGTCTCAAACTCACAGATGGCTGCTTGTCTCTGCCTACCTAGGGGTGGGATTAAAGGTGTACATAACCACTTCCTTGAACAAACATTTTCTTTTGTGTCCTAAAATTCACTGTGTAATAGTCTGTGCAAGCTTGGCAGGTAGTGTGGAGGGGGAAGAAGAAGACGAAACTGTGAACTGCAGGAGGAGAGCTGGGTCATCTCCTGGAGACAGTGGTCAAGTGATACTGAAATCTGTGTCTTTGCAGATCTCTAAAATGTTAGGGTGTTTAGCGGAAGCCAGAGACAGGGAACCCTGTGCTGTGCCTTTAAGCACATTCTAACCCTTAAGGAAGTGCTCTTATCAATCATGCCTCAGCAGCCAATCAGGGACACCAATACAACCTGCCAGTCACAAGTCTTGCAGGACACTTCCTGGAGACAAGCTGCAGGCTTGGTTTTACATAAGGACAGGCATCAGGGGATCGATTGCTGTGCTGTGTGTGCTGCTGCAAGGGATGTGAGGGGAGCATGGACGAACACAGAAGCCACAGCATGGTGAGCAAGGGGGTGCTCTCCAAAGATCGGCAGGGTGGGAAGGGGAGGCATGGGGGACAGTGTGGCAGGACTTCCGGGGGCTGGGTGGGAACCTGCAGCCACATTCGTTGCTCTGTGAGGTCAAATATGATACTGGCCATCCCTAGACCCTGGGAATGACCTCCGAATCCTTCACTGTGTGGGCTGCAACTGTGGAAAGGGTTTTGATCAGGTAGCTTTCTGTAGAAACATCTATTTAGACAGCACCAATGTGCTTTTGGTGCATAGGGAAGGCAAGTTCCTGAAATTGGAGAGGGCTAGTTTTTCCAGTGTCTTGTAGAAATGTGCATTTCACATTTAACATTTAAGTGTAAGATTCATTAGGAGTAAATTTTGCGCATGGTGTAAATGGAATTATTTTTCTTTCGTTTTTTATGATTTTTTTTCCTGTGTGATAGGATTTCTCTGTTTAGCTTTGGAATCTGACGTAGAACTTGCTCTGTAGACTGGACTAGCCTCAAACTCTTACAGACTTTCTGGCCTCTGCCTCCTGTGTACTGGGATTAAACGCATGGTCCACTAATTTTTTTTATTTTTAAATGTAAATTTAGCTTAGAAATATGGTTGATTCACAAGTCAGTTCCAGGTCCCTCGCCCTTTCCCTCCCCTCCTCCTGTCCCCTCCCCCCATCTCCCCCATTTTCACCTCATTTCCCCAGGGAGGGTTAGGCACTCCATTGGGTTGTCCATAATCTGTCATTTCATGCAGGGCAGGGCCTAGACCCTCCCCCCAAGTGTTCAGGGTGAGAGTTCAAATCACATTGTTGGATGGGAGTCCAAAGTCCATGTGTATACTCGGGATGAATACTAATCTACTGCCCAAGGCTCAATAGATTACCTAGGCCTCCTCACTGACACCCCCATTCAGGGGGTCTTGATCAGTCCCATGTTGAATTCCCAGGCATCAGCCTGGGATCCAAAAGTTAACCTTTGTTAGGTCAGCTGTTTCTGGGGTTAAACCAGCCCAGTCTTAACTCCTTTGGTCATCAGTCCTCCCTCTCTGTTACTGGCTTTCTTGAGTTCAGCTCAGTGCTTAGCCATGGGAGTCTGCCTCTTCAATCAGCCACTGAATGGAGTTTCTGTTTCCCAGACTCTCTGGCCATGTGATTGTAGGCTGGCACTCCCCAGATCTATGTCTAAAATCCATGTATGACATAGTTCATGCCATGTTTCTCTTTTTGTGACTGTATTACCTCACTCAGGATGGTTTCTTCTAGTGTCATCCATTTGCCTGCAAAACTCAGGATTCCATTGTTTTTTTTCTGCTGAATAGTACTCCATTGTATAAATGTACCACATTTTCTCTATCCACTCTTTAGTTGAGGGGCATCTAGGTTGCTTCCAAGTTCTGGCTATTGCAAATACTGCTGCCACGAACATAGTGGAACAGACATTCTTGTTGTATGAATGGGAATCTTTGGATATATGCCTAAGAGTGGAGTTGATGGGTCTTGTGGTAGGTTTATTCCCATTTTTCTGAGGAATCTCCATACTGATTTCCAAAGTGGCTGAACAAGTTGGCACTCCCACCAGCAATGGAGGAGTGTTCCCCTTTCACCACATCCTCTCCAGCATAAACTGTTTTTGGTGTTTTTGATTTTAGCCATTCTGACAGGAGTGAGATGGGATCGTTTGATTTGCATTTCCAGGATGGCTAAGGATGTTGAGCACTTTGTCAAATGCCTCTCAGACATTTTAGACTCCTCTACTGAAAATACTCTATTTAGTTCTGCAGCCCACTTTTTTTTTTCGAGACAGGGTTTCTCTGTGGCTTTGGAGGCTGTCCTGGAACTAGCTCTTGTAGACCGGACTGGACTTGAACTCACAAAAATCTGCTTGTCTCTGCCTCCCGAGTGCTGGGATTAAAGGTGTGTGCCACCAATGCCCGGCTTGCAGCCCACTTTTTAACTGGATTCTTTTGTGTTTTGGAAACTTGCTTCTTGTGTTCTTTGTAAATTTTGGAGATCACCCCTCTGACAGATGTGGGGTTAGTGAATATTTTTCCCATTCTGTGGGCTGCCTTTTTGTCTTGCTGACTGTGTCCTTTGCCTTACAGAAGCTTCTCAGTTTCAGGATGTCCCATTTATTAATTGTTGATCTCATTGTCTGTGCTAGTGGTGTTTTGTTCAGGCAGCTGTCTCCTGTACCAATTCATTCAAGGGTACCACCTACCTTCTCTTCTAAGATGTTCAGTGTCTCTGGATTTATGTTGAGGTCCTTGATCCATTTGGATTTAAGTTTTGTGCATGGCAATAAACATGGATCAATATGCATTCTTCTACATGCCAGCCTCCAGTTATGCCAGCACTATTTGTTGAAGATGCTTCCTTTATTCCTTTGTATATTTTTATCTCCTTTGTCAAAGATCAGATGTTCATTCGTGTGTGGGTTAATATCCAGGTTTTCAATTCGATTCCATTATCTACCTGTCTATTTTATTGCCAATACCAAGCTGTTTTCAGGACTATAGCTCTATAATAGAGCTTGAAGTCAGGGATGGTGATGCCTCCGGACGTTACCTTGTTGAACAGGGTTGTTTTGTCTCTCCTGGGTCTTTTGTTTTTCCATTCAAAATTGATTATTGTTCTTTCAAGGTCTGTGAAGAATTGTTTTGGGATTTTAATTGGCATTGCATTGAATCTGTAGATGGCTTCTTGCAGGATTGCCATTTTTACTACATTGATCTTACCTATCCAAGAGCATGGGAGATCTTTCCATTTTCTGAGGGCTTCTTTTATTTCTTTTTTTAAAGATTCAAAGTTCTTGCAATTCAGGTCTTTCACTTGTTTGGCTAGCGTTACCCCAAGGTATTTTATGTTGTTTGTGGCAATTGTAAAGGGTGATGTTTCTCTGATTTCTTTCTCTGCCCTTTTGTCATCTGTATATAGTAGGGCTACTGATTTTCTTGAGTTGATCTTGCAGCCTGCCACTTTGCTGAAGGTGTTAATCAGATGTAAGTGTTCCCTGGTAGAGTTCTTTGGGTCATTGATGTAAACTATCATATCATCTGCAAACAGGGACAGTTTGACGTCTTCCTTCCCAATTTGTATCCCATTGATGCCCCTTTGTTGTCGTATGGCAATGGCTAGAACTTCAATACCATGTTGAAAAGGTATGGAGAGTGTGGACAGCCTTGTTTTGTTCCTGATTTTAGAGGAATTGCATTGAATTTCTGTCCATTTAGTTTGAAGTTGGCTGTTGGTTTACTCTATATAGCTTCTATTATGTTTAAGTATGTTCCTGTTACCAATTCTTAAGAGATAGAAAATCACACAAAATAGGAGTTAGCTGAGGGAGTGCTGCCACTAAAATAACCCAAAGATAAGTAGCATGCTAAGTAGGCCTCTTAGAGAGAAGAATGCTAAAATACACATTTGTTCTCCATGACTGTCCTGACATTTGTCTCTGAACCATGAAGAATGTGAAACACCTGATGTACAAACTGCCCCTAGGCCCATCCCCATATTACAGAGCCTGACTTTTACAAACTAATCAAGGGAGCATTGCTGGGTCACAATGAACATTAGTGTATGGTGTGCTACACAGGTCCAGTTTTCTTCTAGAGAAAATATCATAGTTCTCCAGATGGGCAACATGAGACCAGGGGACAAGTATTTGACTAGGAAAACATTGTTTTGTTGAGGGTTGAACTGAGCAAGACTTTCTGTTTAGGTCCACACTCATGGAGAAGGATCATAGCTCCTTCTCTAACACAGGAACGTGATGGCAGAGTGACAAACAGTCTGGGACCTAGCCCTAGGAACGTTTCTTCAGGCCCGCAGGTATCTAGAATAAAATAGAGCTCCTCCATTAAAAGTAGGAAGATGTTTCAGAGAGAATGTAATTGTCTGAAGCCAGGGCACTTGTGCATGTTTACTTCAGAAACTGAGAAAACAACTCTTTCTATCATAGGGAGCTGTGGTTATTGGTCCCTAAGACACTGTGTGCTTAAGCAGTAGTGTTCTTGGGATACCCTGTGTTGCCGTTATTCCGATTTATTTATTTATTTATTTGGAAACCTTCTGAGTAAGTTTTATTGTGTAGTTTCTGGTGACTTCCTAGAAGACTCCTATTTCCCCCTGGAAGTAGTATACAGGAACCTATTCCCCTTACAAGGCTTACTTATAATAAGACAAAGCTTCAGAGAGACCTCCCTGCACAAGCTTTTATATTTTCTTTGTTCTGCCTTTCCTGTATTTTTCATCTTCTGGCACCTCTACCTCAGGACTTATCAGTAAAATATGTTGTTTCATGTTACCAGTGAAGTATTGAGTGATTATGATATTAACTTTTCTGTGGAATTCTTTCAGTTCCTACCTGTTCTGACTTTCAGATTTGTGTCAATATCTAATTTTTTTCAAACTGTAAGCAGGAGACTGAACCTAAAAGAAATTGAAGTTAGCATATTTGGAATTCAAACTGTTTTAGGAGCCAGGTGTAGGTGGTGAATACCTTTAATCCCTGCACTTGGTAGTCAAAAGCAGGAAAATTACTGTGTGTTTGATGCCAGCCTGATATACACAGCTGCTTTGAGGACAACTAGGGCTGTTGCACAGAGTAACTTTGTCTCAACAAACCAAAATGAATGTGTTTTAGGCTCTCTCTTCTTTGAGCATGAGACAGAGATAAATGAATGTATGCTACCATTACAGAGATTTTTCTTTATTAATCTCTTAGTCTGAATAGTTATTTTTCATTGGAAAGGCATATTAATTATAGCACAGCAGCTCTTCCAGCATTTTAGAGAAAATGTTTTTGAGACAAGGTCTATCATGTTGACCCAGTTGGCCTTGATCCTAGTCAGTTGCTTTCCAGGGCAATGACCTTACTGCTGTCTTTTTTACCCCTTATTTAGCTAAGTGACTATATGATGTCAGGGTTTTTAAATCATCCATTTTGATCATGTAGTCGAGTGTCCCTTACAGTCACAGGAAAAGGATTTGCATGTGGAGAATTTTATCTGCCTTTAGACCAGAGTAGAAAAAATAGTTTGCTGGGAGAACTGCAAGGGAGGAACAGGGAAGGAAATCAGTTGGTTTAGTCACCATCATGAAAAAGGACCTGATTGTGGCAACATTATAGTCTGAAGGCAATCTCATGGGGAGTGGCACTATTAGAAGGCATGGCTTTGTTGCAGTGAGTTTGGCAAATTTACCTCATACAGTGTGCTAATAATGATGCATCAAATTCCCAATGATTATTTATTTACTACTTTATGCATGTAGGCTCTTTTATTCTTATTGTTTTAATCTGTGAAAAACTTTTAATGTTTTGCCTAAAAAGTATGATCAGGCTTGGGAGGTGGCTCAGCACATATTCTTCTAGGGGATGGCCTGAGTTCAGGTCCCATCACTCAAATTTGGAGGCTCAGTGCTACCTGCTACTCCACATCCAGGATATACAACACTGTAGTCTCTGGTATGGCGCATGTACACACTTGGAAAACCTCTCTCACACACAAATTCTGTATACAAAAATTGGGATAAATTTGTTTTCCAAATTTTTGTTACATATAGAGAAATGAGGGTAAAATCCATCACTTTGGGTGAACAATACAAATCATACTATTTTTGTTTTAAAATTTAGATTAAACATTTTGCTTTCATTTTACATACCAGGATAGTTCTCCTCCCTCTCCATCTCCTGCCCACTACCTATCCCACTTTGCATTTCCTATTAACTCCTCAGAATTGGTAATTTCTTCTTAAAGGTATAATTTCCTCTTTTTGGAGTCAACAAACTCTGACACACAAAAGTGAGGAAGGACCAATCCCCTCCATCCTTTATCAAGACAGAGGAAGGCATCCCCCATAGGGAGTGGTCTCAAAAAAGCCAGTTCTTGCATCTGGGATGGGTTCTGGATTCACTGTCAGGGCCCCCGAACAGATCAAGTCTCATAATTGTCACCCACATTCAGAGGGTCTAGTTTGGTCCCATGCAGGTTCCTAGCTGTCAATCTATTGTCTGTCAGCTCCCACTCGTGACAGGAGGAGGAGGTGTGGATTTATAGGACTTTACTTTTCCTTGTTAGAGGAAGTATGTCACGGTGGCGTCACACATTGAGGTTTCTTATACTAAGGAAGCTACACAGTATCAGCCAATGTCCCATTGCCTCTCAGTCAAGATGTAAGGACTCTGACATTCAGAATCACTTCTGCCTGAACTCTGCCATGCACCCTGATATGATGACCAATGGAACCTCTGAAGTTTTAAGGGAGACACTGCTTTCAAATGTTTTCTTTTTGTAAGAGTTTCCATGATGCAAGATGTCTCCACACAGTAATAAAAACCTAAAAAAGACAGAGAGAAGTTGGTAGCAGATGCGGGCATATTGCTTTCATAGGGTGGCCCTGCCATGCAATTTCTGTGCTGTGTTCCCAGTAGTGCTTGTGTGAATTCTTGCCTCTCTCTTTATGTCTGTTCATTGGGATTTCTCTGCCAAGGCTATATGATACTTAAAGTGCCAGCCAACTAGTGGTGCATGTGTACCTCCTAGTCAGTTTCCTTCTAAAGTGGCTGGGTGAATATGTTACAATGTCCATGTCATGGAATAAGTTTGGGAAGCACCAGAATTATATGAATACACTATGAAAGAAGCATACATATACAATGCAATTTTCATACTTCCTGCATTACAAATGTGTGGGTTATTTTAGTTTGCAGTGACCTATGATGATGTGCACATCGGCTTCACACAGGAAGAGTGGGGTTTGCTGAATCCTCAGAAATTTCTCAACAGAGATGTGATGCTGGAGACCTACAGTAACCTCACTGCCATAGGTAAGATTAATTTTCCTTCATGATTTAAAATAAGGGGAAGTCTGTTTCATTGTTGTAGATACTCTTCTGTAATTTTGATTGAGAAAAGGGAAACTTAGGTGAATAAGGAATAGTTATCATGGTCATTTTCCATGCCTGCTCCACAGCCTGTATCTGAGAATGTACGGAGGGTGTCAGATTGATGACACAGAGACCAGGCAACTATGTATACAAAACTTTAAGCAGGCCCCAAAAAGGTTCAAGAAGACTTCCCAAGAACGGCTTCCCTCCAGAAAAGCTTCTGCTCCCTGAGCCCTAGCTGGTTCTGCTCTGACACCGGAGACTGTGTTGTGTGGGTCAGAAGAGGTGGTTAGGCTTTAGAAAAGGTCAAGGTCAGGGAATTGCTGGGCAAGCCATTTTCAGGAAATTATTGCCCTGGGCATTGTATTGTTTTTAGTAAACATGTTTTAGTAAACATTGTTTTAGAGCTGCCTGGTCCCAGGCTGTTGAGGAAGTAGGTCTCTGGCCAAGGTCTGTTGTCCCCACAGTAATTGATGATATTAACTTAAATTTTGTACAATTTCCATTCATATATCATGTATTTTCTCATATTGTACTTTAGGCTACATGTGGGAATACCATAATATTGAACAACACTGTGAATCTTCTAGAAGATATAGTGTTGGGGTACCCCGAATTGAGGAGGGGTCCCCAAGCCGGATTCGTCACCCCAAGAATCAAGAGTCCACACGCCAATTGATGCAACATGCAAGAGGCTTTAATTAGGCATCTGTAGATGGGCCTCTCGGTCAGGTTTTAGACCGATTGGCCCCGAGGTTCAGTTACAATCAGCTTTTAAAGACAAAAACCACAAGCTTTTGGGAGGGGTCCCTATCTCGTGACGGGGGAAGGGGGTACGAAACTCCTGTCCCGGGGAAGTAGGTGTCTTCCTGACCTACATGTTGTAAATTCCTCAAACCTTGGCATGTGTTAATTATATCTCCCTAAGTAAATAGTGTTATCTCCTTGTTTCCCACTAGTCTTGTCTGCCCATCTCTGACACCCTGGTCAGTTCTTCACAGATGGCAGCCAATAATTGGCTTTTTGTGGATTTACAGCCCTTCTGCAATTAAGGTCTCTAAACCATACATTCCATTCTGTGGTATGGCCGGTTCCTGGGATGGGGTCCTTTTTTCACTTCCCACGTTCTCTAGTGGGGTGCCCTCCCTGTTTAAGCTTATATTTTATTTCTATAAATTCGGAGTCTTACATTAGAAGGTAATTTTCTTGTAAAAGTTTACACAAATTTGCCTCAGAAGAAATTTTAATGTCTCTTGGATGACTTAAAGAAGAGCAACAATGTAAATAAGCACAGCTTAAAGTACAATAATGATTCTTAATTTCTCATTAGAAAATGTTCCTCAATGTAAGGTACATGTTCTGCGTTTCCAAGGAATGCCTGTGAAAAAGAAGTCAAGAAAACTAATCTTCAAAACATACCACCATTTGCAATATAGCTCCATGAGACCAATGATGGAGCAATTCCAATCCATTTAGTTTCATACCATTCAGATATTTTAAAGGGTATATACACTGAATGGATGATACATATATATCTAAGATATTTTAAGTCAAAAAGAGTCTATAGTGAAGCTGGCCATTGCTCACATATGTGGGCCTGTTTTATGTATACGGAAAGTGTCAGTTTATGAGAGTCAAGAAGGGTGTTGTGGAGAAATCCTTATCCCTATACCACATGTCTATGAGGCAAAAATTAGGTTTCTGAGGAAAACTTTTAGTTGTCATTCTTCCTTAATAATCATATCATATGTCAGGCGTTGGTGGTTCACACCTTTAATCCTAGAACATAAGGAGGAGAACCTTTGTGAGTTGGATGCCCACCTCATCTACATAGTGAGTTCTAGGACAGACTCCATAGCTACAAAGGGAATCCTGTCTCAAAAAAATGAAAATAGAATATCACATATAACTCTAAACACAAGTAATGTGACTTTAGAGTATTGAAAGAAGGTATGTACATCTCCCTCTTTCTCAGAACATTTAGAAGATGTGAAAGATATTTAGTTAACTTTGAGGAGGTTTATAGAATGTCATACAAGTTTAAAATTAAGTGGTTTTCCAACTTCATTGGAAGACATCAATAAACTCACACCGTAGAAAAACACTATAATCATTGGAATGAATGAACGTGTCCATTTGTCCTTGTACATTCTTACAGTGTAGTGTGACTTATACTATAGGAAATCATATGACTGCAATAAGTATGGCGACCCTATGAGTTCCTCTAGCACTTTTCAAATATGTGAAAAATCTCATGTAATAAGGATTCTTTACATGTGGTCCATGAAATAATGGCTGTTACTATCAAACACAGGTATCTTAAAAGACATAAAGCAACCCCTAATGAAGGGAAGCATCAGGAATGTAAAACTTAAGATCTGATTCCTCTTTACAGTTAGGCCAAATTATGAAATAAATTTATGCAGATACTAACGTTTCTCACTATTATGCATTTGGTAAACATTTCACATATGCCTGTTAGGTTTGAAGGAAGGAAAGAAGACACACAGCGAGAAATGCTATGAATGTTCTCATTGTGTTGTAACCTTATGTGTTTCTGGCATCTTCAAAGGCATGAAAAATTTCATACCGGAGAGAAACCATATGAAAATCTTCAGTATGGTGAAACCTTTGCTTGTCACAGTTGTCTCCTACCTGATAAAAGACCACATACTGGAGGGAAAACAAATGAATGTAATCACTGTTCTAAAGCCTTTGCAAGGCATGGTGAGCTTAAAGCACATATAATAACACATACTGGAGAGAGACCTTTTGAATGTGATCAATGTTGTAAAGCTTTTGCAAGGCAAGATCATCTTCAAAGACATAAAAGATCACACACAGGAGAAAACCCTATGAATGTAATCAATGTGGTAAAAGCTTTTACAAGTCATTGTAAACTCTAAGCTACATAAAAGAACACACACTGGAGAGAGGCCTCTTCAACTGCAATCAATGTGGTAAAACTTTTTCACGACTTCAGTCATCTTCATGTACATCAAAGAATACACACTTGAGAGAAACACTTTGAGTGTAATCACCGTGTTAAAGCCTATGCAAGTCATAGTGAGATTAGAAGACACATAAGAACACATACTGGAGAGAAACTCTATCAATGTAATCAATGTGGGAAAACATTTTTACAACACTGTAAACTCCAAATACATAAAAGAACTCATACAAGAGAGAAACCCTATCAATGTAATCACCTGTGGTAAGTGCTTTGTGACATGATGTGCAAAAGTGCTTTGATGCACATACAGAATGCATACAGGAGAGAGACTCTATGAATGTCACCAATGTGGTAAAGCCTGCACAACAAGGCAGTCTTGTAAGTCATAAAAGAACACATACTGGAGTTAAACCATATGAATGCAGTCAATGTGGTAAAGCCTTTTCCCATAGCAGTGGTCTTAAGTATCATAAAAGAACATACACTGGAGAGAAACCGTATGAATGTAATCAATGCAGTAAAGTCTTTTCACATGCCAATGGCCTTAAATATCATAAAAGAACACACACTGGAGAGAAACCACATGAATGCGTTGATCGTTCGTGGCAGCCTTTGCATCGCAAGCCTTCGGCTGGTCTTAAATATCATAAAAGAAAACACACATGGAGAGAAACCGATGAACGTATTCAAATGTGGTAAAGCTCTCCCACAACAAGGCAGTCTCGGTAAACTCATAAAAGAACTCGATACTGGAGAGAGACCACATGAATCTAGATCAAATGTGGTAAGTTTTGTCTCACATTTCAGGAGTCTTCATTATCATAGAAGAACAAATACCAAGACCAACCCTGTGAATGAAAGCAATGTGGTAAAAAAGTCCTTGGCAAGGAATCACACGAGGTAAAGTTCCAGGCACTCTGTGTGAGGTCTCTGAAATTTTAACATGGAAGGAAATCTTGATATAAAGGATGTGGTAAGATCTCTTCAATGAACACTCATTTAGTTACACAATGTTCTTCAGGAACAAAATCTGACGAAGTGTCACCAATCTGTTCAAGCCTTATGGATGCTCCTCTGTTGTGTTTGCACCTGCAAACCGTACGTACAAAATTCCCATGCAATTCCACTGATAAGGTAACACTTTTTCTACTAATTATTCTTTAATTAGATAGAAAAC
>NW_024432481.1:0-5312 GCF_017639785.1 Mesocricetus auratus
GTTTCATCTCATTCTCTACAAGGTCTTGGATACCAGTCCTCTCCTGCCATCAGTGCCTCAGCCTTAACCTGGCGGAATGCTGAGGGCAAACAGGGATGTTTTACCCCCTATGTGTTGCCATTCCCTGTAAATTTATGGGGACGGGATGTGTTACAAGCCATGGGCATGACCCTAACTAATGAATACTCCCCCCAGGCATCAGCCATTATGGCAAAGATGGGGTATACAAACGGTAGAGGCTTGGGTAGGCAAGAACAAGGCAGAATAAAACCCATTACGCAACACGGAAATCGGGGTAGAAAAGGACTGGGTTTTATTTAGGGGCCGTTGAGGCTTCACGACCCATACCGTGGAAAACAGAGGAGCCGTTATGGGTCTCTCAATGGCCTCTATCCTCTGAAAAATTAGAGGCTGTCACAAGATTAGTGCAAGAACAGGCTGGGGCATCTAGAGCCTTCTACCTCCCCATGGAATACACCAATTTTTGTTATTAAGAAGAAATCTGGGAAGTGGAGATTACTCCATGACCTGCGGGCCATTAACAGTCAGATGCATCTTTTTGGCCCTGTTCAAAGAGGCCTTCCTTTGCTTTCTGCACTTCCTCAAGATTGGAAGCTTATTATTATAGATATTAAGGATTGTTTCTTCTCTATTCCACTTTACCCACGGGATAGACCAAGGTTTGCCTTCACTATCCCTTCTCTTAATCATATGGAACCAGACAAGAGATTTCAGTGGAAGGTACTGCCGCAAGGCATGGCCAATAGCCCAACAATATGTCAGCTGTATGTGCAGGAGGCTTTGGAGCCAATTAGGAAGCAATTTACATATTTAATCGTTATCCATTATATGGACGATATTCTTATTTGTCACAAAGAGTTAGATGTTTTACAAAAGGCTTTTCCCATGCTGGTGGCTGAATTAAAACAGTGGGGATTAGAGATTGCCTCAGAAAAGGTTCAAATTGCAGATACAGGCCTCTTTTTGGGCTCAATGATTACTCCCAAAAATATAGTTCCTCAGAAAATAGAAATTCGCAAAGACCACTTACAAACATTAAATGATTTTCAGAAACTTCTGGGAGATATAAATTGGTTGAGGCCCTTTTTAAAAATTCCATCTGCTGAAGCCTACCCACTCTATCCCGTGCAATGAGACTAGCCTCGTGGGGTGCAAGAGCTGGGAGGCCAGCGACCTATTGCTTTAACATGGTTAACCAAATGTCAGGGGAGGCTCCGTGTTCTAAGGCAGCAAGTGCTTGTGCCACCACCACTTTGTCTCTTTTGTTTGGGCTCTGAGCTTACACACCATCCAAAGCATCAACACTATTCCACAGCAGAGAACTAGGCTAAATGATCCTACCCCCACCCATTCCTTAAAATAAGAAAATGCAGATGAAATCCAGGAGGAGAGGCCTTCCATCAGAGAAAGATCCAGATGCGTCGAATTCACTTGCAGGATCGCCATTCTCAACTCACGGAGTGTCTGCTCAAACTCAAAAGTCCAATTCTGTAATAAATGTTGAGACAGAGCTTGTGACAGGTTAGCTGCTCTTGTAAAATTCTCATATTGTACTGAAGTGACACAAAGGCCAGGCAACTTTTGTTCACATCCCAATTGGGCCATCTGCCACAATATATCCAATTGTTCCTGAACCAAATTAATCTGTTGGTTTACCAACATCAGGCCTCCTTGTATCTGAGAATTGGCAGTGGCCTGTTTATCTAGGACCATGGTCACAGTGGCCTATAGTTCATTAATGGTTTGAGTTGTTTGCACAGTGGCAGAAAGTGCAAGGGCCGAGGCGGTAACCGAAGCAGTAACCGCGGCGGTGGCTATCAGGCCCACAATAATAGCAGAGATCCCAGTGTTTCCACGACCTTGGCAGCCACATCTAGTGATTGGGCAGTTTTAGTTACTTCCTTTTCAGGACAAATTGATAATCATTTTCCAAAGCATCCAATTTTACAGTTTGCCCTAAACCAGGCTATAGTGTTTCCACAAGTGACAGCTAAAGACCCACTCCCAGATGGGACTGTGGTGTACACTGATGGATCAAAATCTGGTATGGGAGCTTATGTGGTCAAGGATAGGGTTATATCTAAACAATATAATGAAACTTCACCTCAAGTTGTAGAATGTCTGATAGTACTGGAGGTTCTTGAGGCTTTTCCAGGACCCCTCAATATTGTATCAGATTCCCCTTATGTGGTTAATGCAGTTAATCTCCTTGAGATAGCTGGAATAATAAGATCCTCCAGCAGAGTTGCTAACATCTTTCAAAAGATACAAGCTGCCTTGTTAAATAGGAGATTTCCTGTTTTCATTACCCATGTCCGAGCACATTCTGGACTCCCAGGTCCCATGTCCTTAGGGAATGACTTAGCGGACAAGGCTACAAAGCTGGTGGCCGCTGCCTTGTCTACCCATGCACAAGCAGCAAAAGAATTCCATAAGCGCTTTCATGTGACGGCTGAGACCTTGCGCCGTCGTTTTGCTCTATCCAGGAAAGAGGCTAGGGAAATTGTTACTCAATGCCAGAATTGCTGCGAATTCTTACCTACTTCCCACATGGGAATAAACCCACGTGGCAATAGACCATTGCAGATGTGGCAGATGGATGTTACTCATATTCCCTCTTTTGGAAGGCTTCAATATGTTCATGTTTCTGTTGACACCTGTTCTGGTGTAATGTTCGCCACACCCCTAACAGGGGAAAAGGCCTCATATGTGATTCAACATTGCCTTGAGGCCTGGAGTGCTTGGGGAAAACCCAGAATTTTAAAAACAGACAATGGACCAGCATATACCTCTCAAAAATTCCGACAGTTTTGTCGGCAAATGGATGTTACCCATCTAACTGGCCTACCTTATAACCCTCAAGGACAGGGCATTGTGGAACGTGCCCATCGTACACTCAAATCATATCTGATTAAACAAAAGGGGAGTATTGAGGATGTTCTACCCTCGGTACCAAGAGTTGCTGTATCCATGGCACTTTTTACCCTTAATTTCTTGAACTCTGATGCCCAAGGCCACACTGCGGCCGATCGCCACAGTTTAGAGCCTGATAGGCCAAAAGAAATGGTAAAATGGAAAGATGTCTTGACTGATCTCTGGAAAGGCCCGGATCCTATTCTTATAAGATCCAGGGAAGCTGTGTGTGTTTTTCCACAGGAGGAAGAAAAACCCCTGTGGATCCCTGAAAGACTCACTCGAAGAGCTCCTTCACAACTCCAGAATAAGAAGGATGGAGGCCAAGTGGGTGATGAAGACTCTCCTACTCGGGATGATGGTTCCTAGTATGATGGGAGAGTTACGGTGGGCCATCATGTCTACCTTCCCCCTACCGATGCCAGTGATGCAGAATGCCCAGGTGTTCCCTAGATTTTTCACAACTAATAGAGAGTTGGGGCTTGCCTTTTTGCCTTTAGATCCTCAGATACAGAGTTTTCAGGATGAGGGAACCTTGTCATTAGTAGGAAGCTTGTGCCTTACTGTGATTTCTTCATTAAAGGATAATTTTATTCATATGGATCCAGAAAGATCTAATGCTAATCCTTTTGAATTAATGGAAGCTGTACTGATCTTTCTCCTATGATAGTGAGAAGGGACAGATTACTTTTGATTGGAAAGGGGCATTAGGCAACAGTCTGAGTGAGGGACAGAGCTATGGATCATCTGATTGGTCCTCCTCCAATGTTAAGTATACCCCTTTTAAGAGAACTAATTATTCAGCTGCCCTTTATTTGGGTTGTGAGTAATGATACCTTAGGTAAGAATCAGAAAGAAATAAATTGCTCTGCTTAGAATTGTTTTTATGCATTATGCTGGGATGCTATTAAGCACCCTTTTGCTTTGGTAATGCGCATGCCTCGATTTGTTCCAGTTCCTGTTGAGATGCCAAGTAGTTTGAATTTGTTTAGGGAAAAGCGAGATTTTTGGGATCTCTGCTATTATTGTGGGCCTGATAGCCACCGCCGCGGTTACTGCTTCGGTTACCGCCTCGGCCCTTGCACTTTCTGCCACTGTGCAGACAACTCAAACCATTAATGAACTATAGGCCACTGTGACCATGGTCCTAGATAAACAGGCCACTGCCAATTCTCAGATACAAGGAGGCCTGATGTTGGTAAACCAACAGATTAATTTGGTTCAGGAACAATTGGATATATTGTGGCAGATGGCCCAATTGGGATGTGAACAAAAGTTGCCTGGCCTTTGTGTCACTTCAGTACAATATGAGAATTTTACAAGAGCAGCTAACCTGTCACAAGCTCTGTCTCAACATTTATTACAGAATTGGACTTTTGAGTTTGAGCAGACACTCCGTGAGTTGAGAATGGCGATCCTGCAAGTGAATTCGACGCATCTGGATCTTTCTCTGATGGAAGGCCTCTCCTCCTGGATTTCATCTGCATTTTCTTATTTTAAGGAATGGGTGGGGGTAGGATCATTTAGCCTAGTTCTCTGCTGTGGAATAGTGTTGATGCTTTGGATGGTGTGTAAGCTCAGAGCCCAAACAAAAGAGACAAAGTGGTGGTGGCACAAGCACTTGCTGCCTTAGAACACGGAGCCTCCCCTGACATTTGGTTAACCATGTTAAAGCAATAGGTCGCTGGCCTCCCGGCTCTTGCACCCCACGAGGCTAGTCTCATTGCACGGGATAGAGTGGGTAGGCTTCAGCAGCCCAAGGAGTTGCAAGGCTAAGCACTGCACAGGAGAGGTCTGCGGTATAACGACTTTCTCCTGGGAGATAAGTCATCTTGCATGAAGGTTCTATGTCATGGTCTCCTTCTCCCAGAAAAACGACATCGGGACTGGTCAGGGCTCCCTCTGGGGATAAGACCCTGGAGAGGAGCTTTGTACATGTTCCGAATTTGCACATGGGGATTTGAGCTCTATCTCCACTCCAAAGTTGTGGGTGTCCTATTGCTTCAAAAATAAATGAATAGGGGGAGATGTGAGGAGCCGCCCTCGCTATCGCTATTGCCGTTAGAAGATGGCGCTGACATCTGCTGTCAGTTGGAGTTAACCGTTAGAAGATGGCGCTGACATCTGCTGTCAGTTGGAGTTAACCGTTTAAGCTGTGCCTCTCCCGTGGCGTCATCTGGGGTGATGTGCAAACCACCAATCCCGGCTCTACACGTCTCACTCGGAGCTCCTAGGCTTATATAAGGGGCTGGGTTTCTTAGCTTGGGGTCTCCCTCTAAGAAGCTGATCATCTATCTCTCAAGATGCATTAAAGCTTTACTGCAGAAGGATCCGAGTGTTCTGCGTCGTTCTTGCTGGCGAGACGGTAGCGCGGGACA
>NW_024432482.1:0-2863 GCF_017639785.1 Mesocricetus auratus
GTGTGTTAATACCCGGTTTTTCAATTCGATTCCATTGGTCAACCTGTCTATTTTTGTGCCAATACCAAACTGTTTTCAGGACTATAGCTTTATAATAGAGCTTGAGGTCAGGGATGGTGATGCCTCTGGACGTTGCCTTGTTGAACAGGGTTGTTTTGGCTATCCTGGGTCTTTTGTTTTTCCATACAAAATTGATTATTGTTCTTTCAAGGTCTGTGAAGAATTGTGCTGGGATTTTAATGGGGATTGCATTGAATCTGTAGATTGCTTTTGGCAGGATTGCCATTTTTACTACATTGATCCCACCTATCCAAGAGCATGGGATATCTTTCCATTTTCTGAGGGCTTCTTTAATTTCTTTCTTTAAAGATTCAACGTTCTTACGATACAGGTCTTTCACTTGTTTGGTTAGCGTTACCCCAAGGTATTTAATGTTGTTCATGGCAATTGTAAAGGGTGATGTTTCTCTGATTTCTCTTTCAGCCCTTTTATCATCTGTATATAGTAGGGCTACTGATTTTCTTGAGTTGATCTTGTAGCCTGCCACTTTGATGAAGGTGTTAATCAGCTGTAAGTGTTCCCTGGTAGAGTTCTTTGGGTCATTGATGTAAACTATCATATCGTCTGCAAACAGTGAAAGTTTGACCTCTTCCTTCCCAATTTGTATCCCTTTGATCCCCCTTTGTTGTCGTATGGCAATAGCTAGAACTTCAAGTACCATGTTGAAAAGGTATGGAGAGAGTGGACAGCCTTGTTTTGTTCCTGATTTTAGAGGAATTGCGTTGAGTTTCTGTCCATTTAGTTTGATGTTGGCTGTTGGTTTACTGTATATAGCTTTTATTATGTTTAAGTATGTCCCTCTTATCCCAGATCTCTCCAAGGCCTTTATCATGAAGGGGTGTTGGATTTTGTCAAAGGCTTTTTCAGCATCTAGTGAGATGATCATGTGATTTTTGTTTTTCAGCTTGTTTATATGGTGGATTACGTTGATGGATTTTCATATGTTGAACCATCCCTGCATCCCTGGGATGAAACCTACTTGATCGTGGTGAATGATTGTTTTGATGTGTTCTTGGATCCGATTTGCCAGTATTTTATTGAGTATTTTTGCATCAATGATCATGAGGGATATTGGTCTGAAGTTTTCTTTCTTAGTTGTATCTTTGTGTGGCTTGGAGATCAAGGTTATTGAGGCCTCATAGAAAGAGTTTGGCAAAGACCCTTCTGCTTCTATTGTGTGGAACACTTTGAGAAGAATTGGTATAAGCTCTTCTTTGAATTTCTGGTAGAATTCTGCAGTGAGGCCATCTGGACCTGGGCTTTTTTTGGTTGGGAGACTTTTGATGACAGCTTCTATTTCCATAGGGGTTATAGGTCTATTTAAATTACTTATCTGTTCTTGATTTAATTTTGGCAATTGATAGCTGTCCAGGAAGTCATCCATTTCCTTTAAATTTTCGAATTTTGTGGAGTATAGGTTTTCAAAGTATGACCTAATGATTCTCTGGATTTCCTCAGAGTCTCTTGTTATGTCCCCCTTTTCATTTCTAATTTTGTTAATTTGCGTGTTCACTCTCTGCTGTTTGGTAAGTTTGGACAAAGGTTTGTCTATCTTGTTGATTTTCTCAAAGAACCAACTCTTCGTTGCATTGAGTCTTTGTATTGTTTTACTGGTTTCTACTTTGTTGATTTCAGCCCTCAATTTGATTATTTCCTGGCGTCTACTCCTCCTGGGGGAGTGTGCTTCTTTGTGTTCTAGAGCTTTCAGCTGTGATGTCAATTCTCTGGTATAACTGTTCTCCTGTTTCTTCATGTGAGCACTTAGCGCTATGAACTTCCCCTGTAGCACTGCTTTCAAGTGTCCCATTGGTTTGGGGATGTTGTGTCTTCATTCTCATTGAATTCGAAGAAGTCTTTAATTTCTTTTTTTATTTCCTCTTTGACCCAGGGATGGTGCAGTTGAGCATTATTCAATTTCCATGAGTTTGTAGGTTTTCTGCAATTTGTGTTGTTGTTGAATTCTAATTTTAAAGCATGGTGGTCTGATAAGATGCATGGAGTTATTCCAATTTTTTTGTAGCTGCTGAGGTTTGATATGTTGCCACGTATGTGGTCGATTTTTGAGAAGGTTCCATGTGGTGGTGAGAAGAAGGTATATTCTTTATTATGTGGATGAAATGTTCTATAGATATCTGTTAATCCCAATTGGGTCATTACTTCTATTAGACCTTTTGCTTCTTTGTTGAGTTTCTGTTTGGTATTCCTGTCTAGTGGTGAGAGTGGTGTGTTGAAATCTCCCACTATAACTGTGTGGGGCTTTAGATGAGATTTAAGTTCTAATAATGTTTCTTTAACAAATGTGGATGCCTTTGTATTTGGGGCATAGGTGTTCAGGATAGACACTTCATCTTGGTGGGTTTCACCTGTGATGAGTATGTAATGACCTCCTTCATCTCTTTTGGTTGATTTTATTTTAAAGTATAGTTTGCTATATATTAGGATTGCTACCCCTGCTTGTTTCTTGGGTCCATTTGATTGAAAAATTTTTTCCCAATCTTTAACTCTCAGGTAATGTCTGTCTTTAAGGGTGAGGTGTGTTTCTTGTATGCAGCAGAAGGAAGGGTTCTGTCTTCGAATCCAATCTGCCAGTCTGTGTCTTTTTATGGGTGAGTTAAGGCCATTAACATTGAGGGATATTAATTACCAATGTTTGCTCCTCCTTCTTCGATTTGCGATGGTTGTTGTTGGTGGAATTATGTGTGGAATTTCACCCCTTTGTTCTTTTGGCTGTTGGTAGAGAGGGATTCTCTAATGCTTATGTTTTTCTGGTTGTAGTTAGCTTCCTTGGGTTGGAGTTTTCCTT
>NW_024432483.1:0-1768 GCF_017639785.1 Mesocricetus auratus
CTTCCATGCTTTAATAGCGGCGGCCGACACCTGACCATAGACGCCCCAGATGTAGTTGGTTTGATTAAGGGCATGTTGACCCTGACCTGTCAGCATTTCAAATGTCCACTGCCTCTGATTCTCATCTTCAGCTGTGGCATTAACTCTAGCTTGCGCCTGGGCTGCATCATACCAGAGAGCCTTCCATTCCATGTATTGTCCCATGTTGGGAAGCACTGCTTTCACTGTCGTCTGCCAGTCAGTGGGAGTCATGGCAAAATTAGCAAGCCTTTCTACCTGTATTGTGGTAAAGTTAGCATTGACCCCATAATTACGAACGGATTCGGCCAATTCTTTGATTTGATTGTAATCTACGGGAGTATGTACTCTTCCGCCTTCCGCATTCTCGAATACTGGAAAAGCCATTTGTATTTTTCTCCGTTCCTCTAAAGGTAAAAAGGAGTCAGTACCAGTATTCAGCCGAAGCTCATACTGCGGAGGCGCCGAGGGGCGTGAGCCCGCCGGATTTATAGGTGGTGGCCTCACATTCATTTTTGTTTTCAGCGGCCGGTGTCTATCAGGGTGATATCTTTCTTCCTCATACCGTGCCACCTCCTCCTCTAGACCACCTTCTTCGCTAGAATCCAGAGTGTCAGAATCGGAATTATCTAGCTCCAAGGCTTCTAGCTCTACCGTAGGGTATAGCCTAGATTCTGGCTTTTTCTTTTTCTTAGATTTGTTAGGGGGTGAATGATCACTCCCTTCTTTCTCTCCCCTTTCTTAACTTCTTGGGGAGGGCCTTTTTTCTTAGACATGTCTTTCCTTTTGCGAGCTCCCATTCTCTCACTCCGTTCAGTTTCTGACATGCTATCCTGAACTTCCTCTAAGGTTCCCTGACTTTCTACTATAGCAGGGTGACAGGCCTCATCCTCCAAGCAGTTTTTAACTAGCTTCCAAATGGCTTTGGTACCTAAGTGGAGATCTCCTTCTGCATGCTTCCTGTCTAGTTCTTTACCTAGCTTGTTCCATGAGGCCACAGTGAGGGACCCGGAACAAGCATACCATGGTGCCACTCTATCTACCTCCTTCACAAAATTTTGAAGTGTTCGTGGTGCAATTTTGAGATCTCTTTGTTTTAGCACAGTCTGTAGGGCAGTAACCACTGACTGTGACAACCCCATCGCGCTAGCGGCTTATCTAAAAAACGGCGCTCGACTCCTTTACCAGACTGACAGCACCGTTCTGTCAGCACCAGCCACGATGAAGAAGAAGGACAAACAGGACTAGCACCAAAGCCTCCACTGACCCGTCCCACGGTGATGACAAACTAAGGCCAAAGTCGAGAAAAGGGGTGTTCAGGATAAAGCATACCTCTCTGAACTTACGTCCCTGCAGTTCTGAATCCGCCCCGTCTTCCGAGGGGTCTCCCGCGGCGCCGGCGATGTTGAAGAGTTCCCGGGTTTCGGCACCAGATGTCCCGCGCTACCGTCTCGCCAGCAAGAACGACGCAGGACACTTGGATCCTTCTGCAGTAAAGCTTTAATACATCTTGAGAGATAGATGATCAGCTTCTGAGAGGGAGACCCCAAGCTAAGAAACCCAGCCCCTTATATAAGCCTAGGAGCTCCGAGTGAGACGTGTAGAGCCGGGATTGGTGGTTTGCTCATCACCCCAGATGACGGGTGAGGCACAGCTTAAACGGTAAACTCCAACTGACAGCAGATGTCAGCGCCATCTTCTAATGGCGATAGCGATAGTGAGGGCGGCTCCTCACAATTCTGAAGCTGTG
>NW_024432484.1:0-8085 GCF_017639785.1 Mesocricetus auratus
CATGCTGTGAGGAGCCGCCCTCGCTATCGCTATTGCCGTTAGAAGATGGCGCTGACATCCACTGTCAGTTGGAGTTAACTGTCGCTGTCAGTTGGAGTTAACTGTCGCTGTCAGTTGGAGTTAACTGTCGCTGTCAGTTGGAGTTAACTGTCGCTGTCAGTTGGAGTTAACTGTCGCTGTCAGTTGGAGTTAACTGTCGCTGTCAGTTGGAGTTAACTGTCGCTGTCAGTTGGAGTTAACCGTTTAAACTGTGCCTCTCCCGTGACGTCATCTGGGGTGATGTGCAAACCACCAATCCCGGCTCTACACATCTCACTCGGAGCTCCTAGGCTTATATAAGGGGCTGGGTTTCTTAGCTTGGGGTCTCCCTCTAAGAAGCTGATCATCTATCTCTCAAGATGCATTAAAGCTTTACTGCAGAAGGATCCGAGTGTTCTGCGTCGTTCTTGCTGGCGAGACGGTAGCGCGGGACATCTGGTGCCGAAACCCGGAACTCTTCAACATCGCCGGCGCCGCGGGAGACCCCTCGGAAAACGGGGCGGATTCAGAACTGCAGGGACGTAGGTTCAGAGAGGTATGCTTTATCCTGAACAACCCTTTTCTCGACTTTGGCCTTAGTTTGTCATCACCGTGGGACGGGTCAGTGGAGGCTTTGGTGCTAGTCCTGTTTGTCCTTCTCCTTCATCGTGGCTGGTGCTGACAGAACGGCGCTGTCCGTCTGGCGCTGTCCATCTGGCGCTGTCCATCTGGCGCTGTCCATCTGGCGCTGTCAGTCTGGTGCTGTCAGTCTGGTGCTGTCAGTCTGGTGCTGTCAGTCTGGTAACGGAGTTGAGCGCGTTTTTTAGATAAGCTGTCAGCGCGATGGGGTCGTCACAGTCAGTGGTTACAGCCTTACAGACTGTGCTAAAACAAAGAGATCTTAAAATTGCACCACGAACACTTCAAAATTTTGTGAAGGAGGTAGATAGAGTGGCACCATGGTATGCTTGTTCCGGGTCCCTCACTGTGGCCTCATGGAACAAGCTAGGTAAAGAACTAGACAGGAAGCATGCAGAAGGAGATCTCTGCTTAGGTACCAAAGCCATTTGGAAGCTAGTTAAAAACTGCTTGGAGGATGAGGCCTGTCACCCTGCTATAATAGAAAGTCAGGGAACCTTAGAGGAAGTTCAGGATAGCATGTCAGAAACTGAACGGAGTGAGAGAATGGGAGCTCGCAAAAGAAAAGACATGTCTAAGAAAAAAGGCCCTCCCCAGGAAGTTAAGAAAGGGGGAGAGAAAGAAGGGAGTTATCATTCACCCCTTAACAAATCTAAGAAAAAGAAAAAGCCAGAATCTAGTCTATACCCTGCAGTAGAGCTAGAAGCCTTGGAGCTAGATAATTCTGATTCTGACACTCTGGATTCTAGCGAAGAAGGTGGTCTAGAGGAGGAGGTGGCACGGTATGAGGAAAAAGATATCACCCTGATAGACACCGGCCACTGAAAACAAAAATGAATGTGAGGCCACCGCCTATAAATCCGGCGGGCTCACGCTCTCAGCGCCTCCGCCATATGAGCTTCGGCTGAATACTGGTACTGACTCCTTTTTACCTTTAGAGGAACGGAGAAAAATACAAATGGCTTTTCCAGTATTCGAGAATGTGGAAGGCGGAAGAGTACATACCCCCGTAGATTACAATCAAATTAAAGAATTGGCCGAATCCGTTCGTAATTATGGGGTCAATGCTAACTTTACCACATTACAGGTGGAAAGGCTTGCTAATTTTGCCATGACTCCCACTGACTGGCAAACGACAGTGAAAGCAGTGCTTCCCAACATGGGACAATACATGGAATGGAAGGCTCTCTGGTATGATGCAGCCCAGGCACAAGCTAGAGTTAATGCCACGGCTGAAGATGAGAATCAGAGGCAGTGGACATTTGAAATGCTGACAGGTCAGGGTCAACATGCCCTTAATCAAACCAACTACATCTGGGGCGTCTATGGTCAGGTGTCGGCCGCCGCTATTAAAGCATGGAAGGCCCTCACAAAAAGGGGAGAGTCCAGTGGACACCTTACAAAGATTGTCCAAGGACCCCAAGAGCCATTTTCAGACTTTGTGGCCAGAATGACAGAGGCCGCCAGTCGCATCTTTGGTGATTCAGAACAAGCTATGCCCCTGATTGAGCAACTTGTCTATGAACAAGCAACCCAGGAATGTCGAGCGGCTATCGCCCTCGCAAAAGCAAAGGTTTACAAGATTGGCTCAGAGTGTGCAGGGAGCTGGGGGACCCCTAACCAATGCAGGACTAGCTGCCGCCATTTTACAAACGCACAGGTATAGAGATTTATCTAATCGAAAAGCTTGTTTTAATTGTGGGAGAATGGGGCACCTTAAGAAAGATTGTCAAGCCCCTGAAAGAACAAGAGAATCGAAGCTTTGCTATCGTTGTGGTAAAGGTTATCATAGGGCTAGCGAATGCAGGTCAGTCCGGGATGTAAAAGGGAGGCTTCTGCCCCCTATTGAAGAATCCAAGGTACCCCAATCAAAAAACGGGTCACGGGGCCCATGGTCCCAGGGCCCTCAGAAATATGGGAACCAATTTCAGAAAAGCAATCAAGAGGAAGTAGAGGTTTCCGAGGAACCTCCGGAATGGACTTGCGTGCCGCCTCCGACTTCTTACTCATGCCCCAAATGAATGTTCAACCGGTCCCAGTCCATTCCCTGGACCTTTGCCCCCTGCCACCATTGGGCTTATTCTGGGCCGTGGCTCCTTAACTTTACAGGGACTCATTATATATCCTGGGATTGTTGACCCATATCATAAAGAGGAGATTCAAGTTCTCTGTTCTAGCCCTCGGGGTGTATTTTCTATAAAGCAGGGAGATAGAATTGCACAACTGGTGTTGCTGCCCTCCCTCGGGGATGGAGAAACCTACACTTTACAAAAAAGGGCTATGGGATCTTCTGGAAGTGATTCAGCCTATCTGGCTATACCCCTAAATGAGAGACCTACAATAAAATTGTTAATTAATGGAAAAGAATTTGAAGGGATAATGGATTCGGGAGCAGACAAAAGCATTATTTCACTCCATTGGTGGCCGAAGTCTTGGCCCACTGTTGTTTCATCTCATTCTCTACAAGGTCTTGGATACCAGTCCTCTCCTGCCATCAGTGCCTCAGCCTTAACCTGGCGGGATGCTGAAGGCAAACAGGGATGTTTTACCCCCTATGTGTTGCCACTCCCTGTAAATTTATGGGGACGAGATGTGTTACAAGCCATGGGCATGACCCTAACTAATGAATACTCCCCCAGGCATCAGCCATTATGGCAAAGATGGGGTATACAAATGGTAGAGGCTTGGGTAGGCAAGAACAAGGCAGAATAAAACCCATTACACAACACGGAAATCGGGGTAGAAAAGGACTGGGTTTTATTTAGGGGCCGTTGAGGCTTCACGACCCATACCATGGAAAACAGAGGAGCCGTTATGGGTCTCTCAATGGCCTCTATCCTCTGAAAAATTAGAGGCTGTCACAAGATTAGTGCAAGAACAGGAACGGCTGGGGCATCTAGAGCCTTCTACCTCCCCATGGAATACACCAATTTTTGTTATTAAGAAGAAATCTGGGAAGTGGAGATTACTCCACGACCTGCGGGCCATTAACAATCAGATGCATCTTTTTGGCCCTGTTCAAAGAGGCCTTCCTTTGCTTTCTGCACTTCCTCAAGATTGGAAGCTTATTATTATAGATATTAAGGATTGTTTCTTCTCTATTCCACTTTACCCACGGGATAGACCAAGGTTTGCCTTCACTATCCCTTCTCTTAATCATATGGAACCAGACAAGAGATTTCAGTGGAAGGTACTGCCGCAAGGCATGGCCAATAGCCCAACAATATGTCAGCTATATGTGCAGGAGGCTTTGGAGCCAATTAGGAAGCAATTTACATCTTTAATCGTTATCCATTATATGGACGATATTCTTATTTGTCACAAAGAGTTAGATGTTTTACAAAAGGCTTTTCCCATGCTGGTGGCTGAATTAAAACAGTGGGGATTAGAGATTGCCTCAGAAAAGGTTCAAATTGCAGATACAGGGCTCTTTTTGGGCTCAAAGATTACTCCCAAAAATATAGTTCCTCAGAAAATAGAAATTCGCAAAGACCACTTACAAACATTAAATGATTTTCAGAAACTTCTGGGAGATATAAATTGGTTGAGGCCCTTTTTAAAAATTCCATCTGCTGATCTAAAACCCCTCTTCGATCTCCTGGAGGGTGAGCCTCATATCTCCTCACCCAGAAAATTTACCCCTGCCGCCCACCGAGCCTTACAGATGGTGGAAGAGGCCTTACAGGAAGCACAATTACAACGAATTGAGGAGTCACTACCTTTTAATCTGTGTGTTTTTAAGACAGCTCAATTGCCAACTGCAGTCCTGTGGCAACATGGACCATTACTTTGGATTCATCCAAATGCTTCCCCTGCTAAGATTATTGACTGGTACCCTGATGCTGTTGCACAGCTCGCGCTTCGCGGAATAAAAGCAGCTGTTACACATTTTGGCAGGGATCCTGATTCCTTGATTGTGCCTTATACTGCTGCACAAGTTCAGACCTTGGCAGCCACATCTAGTGATTGGGCAGTTTTAGTTACTTCCTTTTCAGGACAAATTGATAATCATTTTCCAAAGCATCCAATTTTACAGTTTGCCCTAAACCAGGCTATAGTGTTTCCACAAGTGACAGCTAAAGACCCACTCCCAGATGGGACTGTGGTGTACACTGATGGATCAAAAACTGGTATGGGAGCTTATGTGGTCAAGGATAGGGTTATATCTAAACAATATAATGAAACTTCACCTCAAGTTGTAGAATGTCTGATAGTACTGGAGGTTCTTGAGGCTTTTCCAGGACCCCTCAATATTGTATCAGATTCCTCTTATGTGGTTAATGCAGTTAATCTCCTTGAGATAGCTGGAATAATAAGATCCTCCAGCAGAGTTGCTAACATCTTTCAGAAGATACAAGCTGCCTTGTTAAATAGGAGATTTCCTGTTTTCATTACCCATGTCCGAGCACATTCTGGACTCCCAGGTCCCATGTCCTTAGGGAATGACTTAGCGGACAAGGCTACAAAGCTGGTGGCCGCTGCCTTGTCTACCCATGCACAAGCAGCAAAAGAATTCCATAAGCGCTTTCATGTGACGGCTGAGACCTTGCGCCGTCGTTTTGCTCTATCCAGGAAAGAGGCTAGGGAAATTGTTACTCAATGCCAGAATTGCTGCGAATTCTTACCTACTCCCCACATGGGAATAAACCCACGTGGCATTAGACCATTGCAGATGTGGCAGATGGATGTTACTCATATTCCCTCTTTTGGAAGGCTTCAATATGTTCATGTTTCTGTTGACACCTGTTCTGGCGTAATGTTTGCCACACCCCTAACAGGGGAAAAGGCCTCATATGTGATTCAACATTGCCTTGAGGCCTGGAGTGCTTGGGGAAAACCCAGAATTTTAAAAACAGACAATGGACCAGCATATACCTCTCAAAAATTCCGACAGTTTTGTCGGCAAATGGATGTTACCCATCTAACTGGCCTACCTTATAACCCTCAAGGACAGGGCATTGTGGAACGTGCCCATCGTACACTCAAATCATATCTGATTAAACAAAAGGGGAGTATTGAGGATGTTCTACCCTCGGTACCAAGAGTTGCTGTATCCATGGCACTTTTTACCCTTAATTTCTTGAACTGTGATGCCCAAGGCCACACTGCGGCTGATCGCCACAGTTTAGAGCCTGATAGGCCAAAAGAAATGGTAAAATGGAAAGATGTCTTGACTGATCTCTGGAAAGGCCCGGATCCTATTCTTATAAGATCCAGGGGAGCTGTGTGTGTTTTTCCACAGGAGGAAGAAAACCCCCTGTGGATCCCTGAAAGACTCACTCGAAGAGCTCCTTCACAACTCCAGAATAAGAAGGATGGAGGCCAAGTGGGTGATGAAGACTCTCCTACTCGGGATGATGGTTCCTAGTATGATGGGAGAGTTACGGTGGGCCATCATGTCTACCTTCCCCTACCGATGCCAGTGATGCAGAATGCCCAGGTGTTCCCTAGATTTTTCACAAATAATAGAGAGTTGGGGCTTGCCTTTTTGCCTTTAGATCCTCAGATACAGAGTTTTCAGGATGAGAGAACCTTGTCATTAGTAGGAAGCTTGTGCTTTACTGTGATTTCTTCATTAAAGGATAATTTTATTCATATGGATCCAGAAAGATCTAATGCTAATCCTTTTGAATTAATGGAAGCTGTACTGATCTTTCTCCTATGATAGTGAGAAGGGACAGATTACTTTTGATTGGAAAGGGGCATTAGGCAACAGTCTGAGTGAGGGACAGAGCTCTGGATCATCTGATTGGTCCTCCTCCAATGTTAAGTATACCCCTTTTAAGAGAACTAATTATTCAGCTGCCCTTTATTTGGGTTGTGAGTAATGATACCTTAGGTAAGAATCAGAAAGAAATAAATTGTTCTGCTTAGAATTGTTTTTATGCATTATGCTGGGATGCTATTAAGCACCCTTTTGCTTTGGTAATGCGCATGCCTCGATTTATTCCAGCTCCTGTTGAGGCGCCAAGTAATTTGAGTTTGTTTAGGGAAAAGCGAGATTTTTGGGATCTCTGCTATTATTGTGGGCCTGATAGCCACCGCCGCGGTTACTGCTTCGGTTACCGCCTCGGCCCTTGCACTTTCTGCCACTGTGCAGACAACTCAAACCATTAATGAACTATAGGCCACTGTGACCATGGTCCTAGATAAACAGGCCACTGCCAATTCTCAGATACAAGGAGGCCTGATGTTGGTAAACCAACAGATTAATTTGGTTCAGGAACAATTGGATATATTGTGGCAGATGGCCAAATTGGGATGTGAACAAAGTTGCCTGGCCTTTGTGTCACTTAGTACAATATGAGAATTTTACAAGAGCAGCTAACCTGTCAAAAGCTCTGTCTCAACATTTATTACAGAATTGGACTTTTGAGTTTGAGCAGACACTCCGTGAGTTGAGAATGGCGATCCTGCAAGTGAATTCGACGCATCTGGATCTTTCTCTGATGGAAGACCTCTCCCCTGGATTTCATCTGCATTTTCTTATTTTAAGGAATGGGTGGGGGTAGGATCATTTAGCCTAGTTCTCTGCTGTGGAATAGTGTTGATGCTTTGGATGGTGTGTACGCTCAGAGCCCAAACAAAAGGAGAAAGTGGTGGTGGCACAAGCACTTGCTGCCTTAGAACACGGAGCATCCCCTGACATTTGGTTAACCATGTTAAAGCAATAGGTCGCTGGCCTCCCAGCTCTTGCACCCCACGAGGCTAGTCTCATTGCACGGGATAGAGTGGGTAGGCTTCAGCAGCCCAAGGAGTTGCAAGGCTAAGCACTGCACAGGAGAGGTCTGCGGTATAACGACTTTCTCCTGGGAGATAAGTCATCTTGCATGAAGGTTCTATGTCATGATCTCCTTCCCCCAGAAAAAAGACATCGGACTGGTCAGGACTTCCTCTGGGGATAAGACCCTGGAGAGGAGCTTTGTACATGTTCCGAATTTGCACATGGGGATTTGACCTCTATCTCCACTCCAAAGTTGTGGGTGTCCTATTGCTTCAAAAATAAATGAATAGGGGGAGATGTGAGGAGCCGCCCTCGCTATCGCTATTGCCGTTAGAAGATGGCGCTGACATCCACTGTCAGTTGGAGTTAACTGTCGCTGTCAGTTGGAGTTAACTGTCGCTGTCAGTTGGAGTTAACTGTCGCTGTCAGTTGGAGTTAACTGTCGCTGTCAGTTGGAGTTAACTGTCGCTGTCAGTTGGAGTTAACCGTTTAAACTGTGCCTCTCCCGTGACGTCATCTGGGGTGATGTGCAAACCACCAATCCCGGCTCTACACATCTCACTCGGAGCTCCTAGGCTTATATAAGGGGCTGGGTTTCTTAGCTTGGGGTCTCCCTCTAAGAAGCTGATCATCTATCTCTCAAGATGCATTAAAGCTTTACTGCAGAAGGATCCGAGTGTTCTGCGTCGTTCTTGCTGGCGAGA
>NW_024432485.1:0-3108 GCF_017639785.1 Mesocricetus auratus
ACTTTGCCAATTTGCTCTTCACTCCTCTTGCTCTGTCGCTTCTATTGAAAACCCTAAGAAAATTGAAACTTGTATACTATAAATGAACTATATTCCTTTATCATGGTTAACTCCTAAGAATAGTTACCTAAAGTTATTTTATTAAGTATTTATCCTCTTACCACTTCAAATAGTTTCCTGTCACCACTGCACTGACACTGCTTTTATCAAGGGCATCAGTCACATCCATTGCTGTTAAATAAAGTTGCCAGTTCTCAATGCTTGTTCTTACTTGACATGTCATTATCATTTAACATCACTGGTAAAACGAGCTTCTTTAAATACATCTTTTACTTGAAATTCACGATGATTTATTTTTAACTTTTTCTTTCTTCTTGGGTTACCATCTCATTGGCACTACTTTCCTTTCTGCATTGAATACTTTCTAAATACCCTGACTTATAAAAATGGAGTAACTCAGCACATGGACTTTAATTTTCGCCAATTTCCTACATATAATCACACAGTTAGCATTCTTATCTGTGACATTGCAGTGTTGACATGGTGATTTTTTCAGAAGATACTGAAGTTTCTATGTAAAATATTTAAGCATTTCAAAATAACTATATTAAAAATCAAATTTACGTGCTGTCTTTGTCCTCCCCTGCATACAATATTACCTTGATTTCTTTTAGTATCTTTATAACTGTTGTATCATTTTCACTGATTACCAAGTTTTTATTTTCTATCTTTTAAAACTACCACGTTTTAAGTTCAAGAATGATAATGAAATACAAGCAACACTGGCTTATGCATTCTCACATTTACCTATCTGCATTTTATTTCACACAAAAAAAGATGTTAACTTATCCCTGTTAAGCAATAATGTAAAGCACAAAAGGATTAAAGCATGAATGTGAACATTTAGTATAGTCTTTTTTCTCAGTAATTCTTAAGTCGACACTCAATTTATCACAAAACATCTTGATTAAACAAGATTTTGTTTATATATATATATGCATATATATATATATATATATGGTTTGAATTGATTAACGAATGTACTTAGGCAAGGTACTAGTATCCTATATTTGAAATAGGAATGTGCAGTTTCTCTTTTCAACATAGCCCTGAGTTATCAACTACAAATAAATTCAATATATACACATCATAAAATTGACCTTGAATTTGTATCAATAAATTGAAAACCATACCCATTCAAGTATTCATTTCCATACCATAATCCCCCTTTTACCATTAAAAAATGATTGGTTATGATCATTAACCAATTATAAGGAACCCCATTTAAATGAAAAAAATTTATAAACAATATGGGAATTTGGACATCACTCATTCCAAACTGCTTCGTGCTAGACGGGAGCACTGTTCATACCATGGCGATCATGACAAAACTCAGAAACCTGTATAAGTCTTTATTTTCAGGGTCTGTAAGGCTGCATCATCTTAGCTGTTTTATATGTTGAATCACATGGGCCACTGCTTCCCACCTGGAAGGAATCCACAGCTTTCCATTTTCTGTAGAAACAGAAATAAAATATCTTTTCCAAAGTAACATATCCTTATACTTAAATGTTGAAGTCAAGGCATTTTTAAAAGATATAAGTTGAATTAATTCAGCAGCATTTATAACCAAGTGTACTTTAGCAGTTGTTCCTTCCTTAGCAATAAAAAAACTGAAAAACACAAGAGTATACAGTACCCAGACTTTTTGTGAATTTTCCATCTTTACATGGCTTATATTACTCTATTTCTTTCACTTTTATTTATTTATTCATTACCATCTTTCCTATTGTCACCTTTTCCAGTATGCATGCATATAAATGTTTAAAACTTTTTTCTTTGTTAACATTAATGTTTGAGTTTTCTAGAGAACAAGGGATTTCCTGACAGCAATCTTCAATTGCTTCATAAACAGAATGAGGATCCACTTCCTCAACTCCACCTGATTCGACTGGATGCATCTGAACTACCCCATATTATCAACTCCACCTGACAAGCACCTTACTGAAACTGGCTTGGAACTACATCCCTCGACACAACTCCAGGCCAAGAAACTGATACAGCATACCTTCTACAATCTGGCTAGAGCTTCAGACGAGAGCTTCAATCAACACTAGAACTCCAGTCAGGAACTTCAATCAAGTATCTCCTGCCAAACAGACTTTCCAATCTACTGAATATTTTGTTACACTAATGTTTTCTTCTCACAGGTCCCCATGAGATTGTCATTGTCCCATCTCAACAGGAAGTAGTTTTGAGAATTCCACACCCCCTCTATCCTATTGATATTACAGGATAGTTTACTCCTGTTAGTGTTAGTATTCGATTATTTTAGAGTTGGGATTGGAAGGAGGTGCTCAAACTTGGGTGTTTCTTTCAGATAAGTTTAGGTTTAGTGGGATAGATGTTTGAGACATTTTGTTCATTGACACAAGTTAGTTTTGGTTTAAGTTTAAATATCTTTTTTAGACTAAAGGGGGAATTGTAGGGTGGAAACAGGACTCCTCCATTAGCCATGTGGCGCTCTAAAGACACATATGTATGTGGTAACAAAAGGGCGGAAACACGCCACTAACCACACCCAATTTAGGCATGACTAGAGACAGGGCAGCACGACTACCCCACTAGCCAGGCTCCTCCTTACACGCCCCTGGCATGGCTAGGGACATGTACAGAGGAAGGAATAATAGAAGGAACAGTACAGTGCTCACCCAGTTTACAGCTTCCAGTTCGGTGGCGGAAAACTGCTCGACTCATCAGGGTTGCTAATTTCTCTCTTGTGCATAATTTCTACAATAAGCAGTTATCTATACCCTCAAGTGTTCTGTTTATCATTGCAGCATCACAAACCTAGATTATAATTTTCAGAATAAGCATTTCAGATGTTCCCTGTCATATAACTTGTGATTCTTTCAGTACAGAATCTGATCGTTTTGTCTGATGTTTTTCATTTTGTTTCACAAAAGCTTTTCTAATTTTTGAAAGTAAATATACCTACAATGCAACAATCACTTAGAATATCATTAGAGAGTATTATGGTATGAAATACATAAAGAAAATCAAGCTGAAAAAAAAAAGAAGACAGAATAAGTAGGAGAAAAAATCTAT
>NW_024432486.1:0-39851 GCF_017639785.1 Mesocricetus auratus
TGTGTCCTTCCCAATCCCTGATTTATATGACTCATTCTACAGGTTCTTGGTGTAATTTGGAAGTAACAGAATAATAGCCTCTCCACATCTGTTCTGTTGCACTCACCGTGAAATGGGCAAATCTAATTTATTGTGCGAATGTCTGTACATTGAAATGAAATACAAAACGTCTGGTCATTTCTGCTAAGAGGGTTCTTCTTCATTGTAGAGAGGAAGCAGCATTATATACAGGATTAAAGTACAGTGGAAAAGCCCCAGGTAGAAGAGATCAAGTATCTCTCAGTGCCAGATGTTGATGTCAGTGGGTCAAGGCTGTGAGAGTAAGCCAGGAATAGAAAACAGGATGCACCTCTTGGCTGAGCAGCTAATCACTGACAACCCTTTGTGCATGTGTGTGCCTGTCTCATGTGACTAGGATATTAATGTCAACCTTACCCATTAATTGAGAAATCGAAATCACCCAGATTGTATGACCCTTCATTCGTAGTTTGGCAGGAATTCCCTTTGACTACCTATAATTGTTCTGTATGTTCAACTATTGTCAAGCTGAATGATTCTTTGTGGTCCTAATATGACAAATTGAGCTTGGGCTTGCATAGCACCAAGGTGCCTGACCCAAATAAAATATATGATATTAAGTGCTATGGCTATATTTTCCAAAGATTTGGACCCAACACTTTCTTTCATTAAGCAGGCTGCCATTTGGGATTCCCTAAATATGATATCTCCAGAGGATGGATGATGCTGGGTCTCATTTATCCTAATAATTTGATTTGCAAATTGATGCATATAAACTATGGCATGGGTAACACAAATATTCACCAGTGTAGGCAAACAGTTTTAAGGATGATTGTTGATCAAGATTTTAAATTCCTACCAGGACTAAATTATTTAAGGAGCTCTGAATGCTGAGAGCCTCTGTTACTTCCTCTGATGGTTTATACACTGTGCTGGCTGTAGTTACAGTCTGTGAGATGGCATTCCCTGATTCAATGGCTCTGGTAGCAGCAACAGCAATAACTACAATAATCCCAGGAGTGATGCCTAAGTCTCTCTTTTGCCCCATCAGTGCAAGTTGAAATTCTCTGGAGAAATACCATGGCATAGGCCTGATTCCAGGAATACAAACCACCCAGGCTGATATTTCACCTCTTTAACAACCTTATATGTGGCCATGTCCTGCTCAAAAACTGAAAAGGGCATTTTGCCATGCATGATTGTCCATACCAGTGTCCAGTTGTTTTAAATGTGTTTTTTCTCCACAAAGGGAAAACTGGAAAATGAATTTTGTGTTTCAAGATGTGTCCAGTTTTTTGGTGGCTCCATGATGAAGACTCAGGGGTTTGGGAAGTTGATGAAGCAGGCCTGTTGAGAAACTGGAAATCTCAAACTGATTCTTTTCTTTCTTTTTCACACTGTGGGTAGTATGACATCTCTGAACTCTCTCAACTCCTGTCACAGGTACCATTTTCCTTATTTTGTTTATAACAAAAACAGGTACATTCGAAATGGAGGTGGAAAATTCAATATGTCTAGCCTCCAATTGCTTTTGCACACCTCAGGAGCAACCTCCAATTTTATTTTATATAGGAGCCATTGTTCTACCCATATGGTAGAACAATGTGTTTGGATTATGTCATATAGGTAGAGGATTTCTCACAATAGCCTCAGCTATGCTGACTTATGTGTAAGAGAATTACTTGTGTGGTAATAACTGGTTGAGTGGTAAAAACTGGGTGTACCCTTCATCATCTCTTCTTTTGAGACATTCTGAGCTACACTCAGGAGTGACAGCCATATTTGGCATGGCATAATTGTAAGCAATCACTAGTAGTTCAGTTTAAGGTTAAAAATAGGCAGTCATTTACTAACTGTTCTTCCTGGGCATTTTTAATTTTTTTAAGGTCAGACTTTTGTTCCTTCTTCTTAGCACTATCACTCTATAAGGCATCTTTTACTTATCTCCAAATGGGAAAGGTGACAATAGGAAAATTTTTGGTCCTTCGTTCTGAACAGCCTTTTGGAGGTCAATTTTTACTTGTTCCCAATCATGAATATTAAGCCCTCTGGAGTGTAAAAACCATGGACTTGTCTTTTCCAAAGTTAAATAGAATCTTATCTGTCTTCTACTTAATGCTGGTACCTTGTCTCTTTAACAATTCTAATAACTGCTCAATCAGTACTGCCTTAGAAGCTGAAGTACCCATTTTCCAAATACACCCTCATAAATACATACCTCTGAGTGTGATTTCTAGGGTCCCCTTTCTTCTCTGATCTTGGTGTCAGACAAAAGCCCAGAGATTTAATCCAATTCATCCTCATAAACTCCAAGGACAATCTCTCTCTTTCTTGACCTTGGTGTTGGGCAAAATCATGGAGATTTAACTATTCAATTTTACTAACTTTAAGAAGTTGAGGTACCTGTTTTCAATTCCTGTGTTTCCCAAGTCAGTCTTTTTTTGAGTCTTCTTTCTTTTCCAATCTCTTTTCTTTCTGATCTTTCTCAAACTTCTATGTCTCTCCAAATCTTGGTGGAACCTACATGCCATGAGCAAGTCTAATATAATCAGGTGAAAGCCTGGAGATTGAAATGAAAGAAAAGACTTTCGACTGTTCATGGTAAGAGATCTCTTCTTCATTGTAGAGAGAGAGCAGCCTTATATACAGGCTTATAGAACAGTGGAAAAACCCCAGTTGGAATAGATCAGGTTTCTGTCAGTGCTAGATATTGATATCCATGGAGCAAGACCAGGGCAGTAAGCCAGGACTCAGAAACAGGATGCACTTGGACTGGAAAAGAGGATGCATCTGTTGTCTGTGACCAGTGAATCACAGAGACTTCATGAGGACTGGGACCCAACAATATTCTGCTTCTGGAAACCATTTAGAGATACTGTGCCATGCAAATGGACACACTAAATGTTAAGAAACACATACGCTCAAATGTTAAATGATATAAACAAAGGATGAATTGATGGAGTCAAGAATTTCACCATGGCACTAGAAAAAATTATACTTATTTTTCCCTTCATTTTTGTTGAGGGGGGTTTAGGTTGGTGCTATCTCGCCAGCAGCCACTGTATGTTGATGAACAAAAGTAAACTCGCATTGTGACAAAATATAGAGTATATACAGATTATTTTGAGACCTTAAAATGTTCCAGAACACTCCTTGCCTGTAACTCAGTGAAGCACCAGCAGATTTTGACTCAGACTTGAGATGCCAGTGCAAGATATCTCAGCTCTCATACTTCAGATGTTAGTTGCATTATTCAGCCACCTGTTTTACCCTTGCCAAACAGTACATACCTCATGTAAAGAAAGAAAAAACTTCCTCAAGCTTATTCACAAATGCAGACTCTCCATTAAACTTAACTCAGAATTCACAAGTCTGTGTGTTTAGAAGCTAGGAATCATAGTCCACAGGCAGGCAGGTCTTTCTTTGGTATCCAAAACATCCTGACACATCACTCCATCACATGACTATAGATGGCTGGAGAATTCATGCAGGTGTGGAACATGATCACCAGACACACAAAGTCACATCTCTGACAAACTAGGGCACACAGAGATCATACACAATACTTAAAGTTATTTACTGGTTTTGAAGAACAGTGATGACCAGCCTAGACCTGGCATACTCTTCTAGTCTCTCTGTCCAGTTGGTCTCATTTTGATGCTGGTCCTCCATCAACCGCCATTTTACTGTAAGATTAAAAACCAAGAGCTTCCAGGAGAAAAGCTTTGCCTTGCCAGTTCCTGGATTCTGGGAGAGACATATTACTAGCATGGAATCCTTGACTTCCAGAAGACCAGTCAGGCAGTAAAATCCAATTTCTTCCCAGAAGTTTCAATTCCTGTGATCCATTACCCAATGTCCAGGCTAAACACAACCTTTTCTACGGAGCTCTGCATCTTCAGCCTAGGACCCACTCTACTTCCTTTTGAAACATTTCTTCTTTGAAAGTTTAAACTGAGGCTGAAGATCATCCTTCTTCTGCCTCCATCTGATATGTTTCCCCTCCAAATGCAGTTGGTGTTACTACAACACAGATGATCTCACAGGATTCCATGTTTTCCAGGACAAAATGAAATTTCAGGGAAAGGCCTGGTGATGTCATGTGGAATGAACATGGCATCCCTGCTAACCACCTTTCCACATAACTCAACAGAAATCAGGTTTCCCTATCTAGGAATCTCTCCTGGGACTCAAATCAAAACCTGCAGCTCTTCTTTCTTCAAATAAATGTTGTAAATCCTTTAGAATCTCCAACATGGAGGATCAAATCTTCAGATTACAGGCTTTCTGAAGTGCGCATTTGCTTCCTTTGTAATCATTTTTCTGGATATGAGGAATTAGGAGTTGGGGAGATGAACCCAGGCAGGTTTGTGTCCTGCAGGAATAATAAGAGCCCCAAATACACTATGGTACAGACTTCCCTAGAGGCTCTACTTTCTGTTTTCCAGGTTGTTTACATCCACCTTGTATCTAATACATTCCATGTATAAGTGATCTGAGCTCAAGCCTTGTTACACTGTTACTTTTTATCCAAATTATATTTCTAGATGATTGGAGAAATCTTGATATCACAATTTACTTTTCAGTTCAAATTATAGTGGATTTTATAAGATAAGTAAAAACAAGCAAGACCCATGTGCACTCTACCCTAGTCCATTGAGGATTGCAGGGAATGATATCAGGTATAGTTAACAGTGTATTTTAAAGCTCCAACTAAGCAGTTTTGGGAGGAGGCTTCAGAGTAGCCAGCTTGGTAGGATCCCGACCAAAAGCCAATTGCCTGTGAAGGATAGCATGACTTTGCAAGGCTAGGACTTGAGATCGATGGTTGATGCTGATCTTTTACCACAAGAGCCATCAGAAAGTACTGAGAAATGGTTTCTTCCAGATGACTACTTTATTGTTGTCAAGATCTCCTGGAGTGACATCATCACAAATATGCCATAACATTATGAAGTTTGGGAACCAATATCCTTCAAGATCTCTTTCACAGACAAATTCCTCTGTTTGGACTAGAGCAACTTGGCAGGCCCCCTAATATAATAAACCAGTCTTCTGCACACTGTTCAAATGAACACTAAGTATCTAGTGAGCTACAACCCCAATAATTCCTTCCTGGAAAAATTCAAAATATTTATAGCTGATTGAATTCAAGATAGAAGAGCATCCCTGACTTAAACCTAAGTGTTTTGTGTTCTGATTTCAATAATTCATCCAATTACTTGGTGGTAAGAATGGGTTCTGGCTGCTGCAGAAAATCCAGGTTTGTCCCTCAAACAGAGAAGACTTTCAGATATCCACATGACACATCTGTGGGGCCAGGCACGAGAAAACATAGGCCAAAGTCATCCTGTATTTCAACATTCTCAAGTGTCCCACTTCTTCATTTCTATTTATATATTTTTTCAGATAGGGTCTTATGTAGCAAAGACGTGCCTAAGCCATTTGATATTTCTGTCACTAATTCTCAGGTACTGGCATCAGAGATATGTCACCAACCCCCATGAATTGAATCTCATCATTATTGTTTGGTTCATTTAGTGATGTCCATTTTCTCTTCAATAAGGTGACTAATAAATGAAAAATAACCTGTTGTCTGTACACTTGTCTGCATTGTCAATATCTGCTTAGTCATCCTGCCAGTCCATCACTACAACCACCGAACTTAAGTGTTATACATTTATATATAGGCTCTCAGTGGTTTTAATTTCAGGCTACTCTTGCTGGAGGACCCAAGTTTGATTTCCAACATCCACATGATTAACAATGTCCATAGCTCAATTTATAGGGTAACTGAGGAAATGTGTTCCATCCACAAGGAAATGGATGGAACAAGAAGAAACCATCCTGAGTGAGGAAACCCAGTTACAAAAAGACAAATATATGAGTGCATATATTGATTATAGACTTAGAGCTGAGGATTACCAGGCTACAATTCACAGAGCCAGAAAAGCTAAGACACAAGTAGTACCCTAGAAATGCCATACATGTTCCCTCAGAAATGGGCAAAGGGCCTAGAATTCCTGAGCAAATTTGGTGCTTGGGGGTAAGGGAATGGCAGCTAGGCAAATGAGAATGGAAGAAGTTCAGTATCCTACAATGCCTAAAATCTTGCAAGGTGATACTGACATTGTGTATCCAGTTTTCAAAAGGCCATCAGATAGAAGTTCAACATGTACCTCCTTGTAGATGAACACTTGTCCTTGATTCCTCAGTCTAGTTTAATAAATGAATTAAAATCTTGTAGAAGGTGTGCAACAATGGGAAACTCACCATTTGATTAATACATCTGAGTCCATTAATTTTCTTAATTCACAATTGTTCCTCTTTGGAAGGAGAATATTCATCAACAAAACTCCTTGAATTGTTTTTCCACAGATTGCATTCTCTAACAGTAGGCACTCTTGAAATGGAAAATATTGATAGGTGTAGGGCAAATTCAAGACTTTGGTCATGGCCTGATTAAGAGAATCGGTTGTTTACATAGGCTGTCATTAAAGAATATACATGACACTTAACTTGGGAGGGTAAAATATCCAAAGATAAGATTGCATCTCAGTTACTATACCTCTTGGTCCCATGATGTTATGAGTCAGAATTCCACCTGGCTGGCCTAAACATTGACGATCTAACATTCTGTCACTTTCTAGCACACCTCATACATTCTTAAACAACCCTACCCACTCATTGACACACATTATACCATCATTTATTTTCTCCTAAAATGCAATTCTCTTTTAGATTTATGCTTATATAAATATTTCTTTATATTTATGTAAAGAAGAGGGAAAATACATCACGAAAACATAGGAAAACATTGCCTCAAAAGAAATAACAAGCAGTGAACTTAGTGCCATGGAGGGGTACAAATTTTTGACACTAGGGTTTGAGTACAGCACAACTTAGTAGAGACAGAAGAGTAAAAACAAGACAATGCTCAGTATTGTACCTGGACTACATACAGAGAAGATATCTCACTTGGTAGAAGAGGAAAGATGAGGCAGTAGGGTGATGCAGAAGCCTGTTGGCACATTTCTGTGTTTCCAACCCTGAAAATTGGTGGTCTGCCAAGAGAGAATAGTAATTCTCAGTTTTTCTTGAGTTTCAGAGAGAACTTTTAGAAAGAATAATGAAATCAAACAAAAGTCAGCATAGTGACATGTGGCATTGTGGGGTCAGTTTTTATGGTGTGGTGTGCAAGGTTGTAATATCATAACTTGGAGAAGAAGAGAAGTTCAATATAGAGTAAAAATAAATTACAATAACATGGGTGGAGACTGAAGGGAGCGAAAGAGAGTAGTTATATTTAGGAATACAGTGAATATGATCCCAGCCAGAGATATGTTGAGAAACCTTGTCCCTTTATATGCCTATAAAAAGTAACCATAACTTAGTGACATCTTAACTTTAGAATCAGTGCACTTTAGCTTGATACGAATCTTTGCAATGAACGATGTTGATGATAGTTGAGAAGAACTCAAGTCTGAGGCCTTTAAAATTATATAATGAGACCTCACCATACTTTTTTCATTTTTAGCAAACTATTCATGGTGAGGTTATGTGCATCATGATAATCATGGATTGAGACATCCGTACATAAATATCATGACATTGAGCATTCACTTGGGATATATATTGAGAGTTTTTAAAGGCTCAAGGATGACACATATGGTAGTCATCAATCTCATTATAAGGGAAATACATTTAAGAAGTCTCACTTCTAGTCATTTGGTTGTCATTTGGTGCCACCCTTTTCGGTCTCTGGAAATCTCATTAGTGTCATATCTCACCTCAAACCTATAGTGACCCCCTCGATTAGAGTATCTTTCATCCTGCTCTCCTCTATTCTTCCCCAGACTCAACTTTCTTGCTTCCCCATGTCCTACTCTCCCCTCCTCTTTAACCCATCTCTTTCTCTCACCTTCTTCTTACCTCCTTTCATGCTCTCAATACCCTGAGGAGATTCTATCCTGTTTGCCTTTTTGGGAATTCCATGCATATCTCTCTTAGGGATCTCTCTGATTCCCAAATTCTCAGGCAGTGGGATTGTAGGCTGGTAATCCACTGATGCTTGTGTAAAATCCATATATGACTGACTACATAATGTGTTTGTCTTTTTGTGACTGGGTTAACTGATTTAGGAAGGTTTCTTCTAGTCTCATCCATTTGCCTGCAAATTTCAGGATTCTATTTTTTTTCACTCAGTACTACTCCATTGTGTAGACGTAACACATTTTTTTCTATCTACTATTCAGTTGAGGGTTGCTTCTTGTTTCTGGCTAATACAAATATTAATGATATGAACAGAGTATAACATATCCTTGTTGTATGAATGGGCCTCATTTGGGTATATGCCTAAGATTGGAATTGCTTGACTTTTGGTAGACTGATTCCCATTTTCCTGAGGAATCTCCATAATGATTTCCAAATTTGATGATGGGCTGGCACTCCAACTAGCATTGGGGGAGTGTTCCCCTCTCTCCACAACCTCTGCAGCATAAAATGTCATTAATGTTTTTGATTTTAGCCAATCTGAGAGGAGTGAGATGGTATTTCAGAGTTGTTTTGATTTGAATTTCCCTGATGTCTAAAGATGTTGAGCACTTTCTCAAGTGTCTCTCAGCCATTTTAGACTCCTCTATTGAAAATTCTCTACTTATTTCTGTACCCTACTTTTTAAATTGATCTTTTGGTGACTTGAACACTTGCTTCTTAAGTTCTTTGCAAATTTTGGAGGTCTGCCCTCTGTCAAATGTGGGATTAGTAAAAATCATTTCCCATTCTGTAGGCTGCCTTTGTATCTTGTTGACGGTGTCCTTTGCCTTAGAGATACTTTTAGGTTTCAGGATTTCCCATTTATTGTTTGTCTCTCTTAGTGTTTGTTCTACTTGTGTTATGTTCAGTATGTGCTCTCCTTTACCAATTCATTCAAGAGTACCTCCCACTTTCTCTTCTAAGAGGTTAAGTTTCACTGGATTTATACTGAGGTCTTTGATCCATTTGTACTTAACCTGTGTTCATGGTGATAAACATGGATCTATCTGCAGTCTTCTACATGCCAATATCGAGTTATGCTAGCACCATTTGTTGAAGATACTATCTTTTTCCCATTGTATAGTTTTAGCTTTTTTGTCGAAAGTCAAGTGTAGGTATGTGGGTTTATTTCAGGGTTTTTAATTCCATTCCATTGGTCTACCTGTCAATTTTTGTGCCAATAACAAGCGGTTTTCAGGAATACAGCTGTATAATACGGCTTTGAGTCAGTGATGGTGATGCCTCTGGAAGTTCCTTTATGGTACAGGGTTGTTTAGGCTATACCGGGTCTTTGGTTTTCCCATTATATTTAATTATTGTTCTTCCAATGTGTGTGAAAAATTGTGCAGGCATTATTATGGGAATTGCATTGAATCTGTAGATTGATTTTGGCAAGATTGCCGTTTTCACTATGTTGACGCTAACTACCCATGAACACGGGAGGTCTTTCCTTTTCTGGTATCTTCTTTAATTTCTTTCTTCAAAAACTCCAAGTTCTCCCTATACAGGTTTTTCCCTTGTTTGGTTAGTGCTACCCCCAGATATTTTATGTTGTTTGGTACTATTGTAAAGGGTGATGTTATTCTGATTTCTGTCTCAGACCATGTATCTTCTGTGTATAATAGGGCTACTCAGGTTTTTGAGTTAATCTTGTATCCTGCCACTTTGTTGAAGGCATCTATATGTTTTAGGAGTACCCGTGTGGAGTTTTCAGATCACTTATGTAAACAATCATAAAATCTACAAAATCCTCAAATTTTGACTCCTTGCTTTCTAATTTTAATACCCTTGATGTCCTTTTGTTGTCTTATTGATCTAGCTAGAATTTCAAGTACAATATTGAAAAGATAAGGAGACAGTGGACATCCTTGTCTTGTTGCTGATTTTAGAAGCATTGCATTGAGTATCTCCCCATTTAGTTTGATGTTAGCTGTTGGATTACTGTATATTACTTTTATTGTATTCAGGTATGCTCCTGTTACCCATAATCTCTCCAGAACATTTATAATGAAAGGGTGTTGGATTTTGCTAAAGGCCTATTCAGCATCAAGTGACATCATATGATTTTTCTTCTGCAATTTGTTGATAAGGTGAAGTACATTGGCAGATTTTTATTTGTTGAACCATCCCTGCATCACTGTGATGAAATCTACTTCATCGTGGTGGATGATTTTTCTTATGTGTTCTTGGATCTGATTTGCTAGTATTATATTGAGTACTTTTGCATCAATGTTCATGAGGGACATTGGTCTGTAATTCTCTTTCTTATTTGTGTCTTTTGTGGCTTGGGTACCAAGGAAATTGTAGCCTCATAAAAATAATTTGGCAATAAATCCCCTACTTCCATTTTGTGGAACACTTAAACGGTTATTGCAATGAGCTTTTTTTGGATTTTCTCTTATAATTCTGAACTGAAGCCATCTTTGTTCATCTTGATGATTTCCTCGAAGAACCAACTCTTTGTCATGTTGATTTTTGTATTGTTTCCTTGTTTCTATTTTATTGATTTCAGCTCTCACTTTGATTATTTACTGGGATCTACTTCCCCTGTATGAATGTGCTTCCTTTTGTTCTAGAGCTCTTGGGTTTGCTGTTAATTCTCTAGTGTGACTATTCTTCCGTTTCTCCATAAGAGCACTTAGTGCTATGAACTTCCTTCTGAAGATTGCTTTCAAAGTGTCCCTTAAATGTGTTCATGTTGAATCTTCATGGTCATTGTATTCTAAGATGTGTTTAATTTCTTTCTTTACTATTTCCTTAACCCAGGAATGGTGCAATTGCATGTTGTTAAATTTCCATGAATTTGTAGGTTTTCTGCAATTTGTGTTGTTGTTGAATTCTAATTTTATCGCATGGTGGACTGATAAGATACAGGAGGTAATTTCAATTTTTTGTACTGTTGAGGTTTGATATGTTTCCATGTATGCGATCAATTTTAGAGAAGGTTCCACGTGATGCTTAGAAGAAGGTATGCATTGTGGGTTGCAGAGACTGTTCTATAGATGTATTTTAAAATCCAATTGGGTCAAAACTTCTGTTTGTTCCATAGTTTATTTGTGAATTTTCTGTCTGGTCGTCCTGTCTATTGGAGAGTGGGTGTTTAACGTCTCCCACTATAACTGTGTGAGGTCTTATGTGTGATTTGAGTTTTAGTAATGTTTCCTTTATGAAGGTGGGCTTCTTTGTATTTGCAGAATAGATGTTCAGAATTGAGGAGTCATCCTGATTTTTTTCTTTGATGAACATGTAATGACTTTCTTCATCTCTTTTGATTCATTTTAGTTTAAGGCCTAATTTATTTGATACTAGGATAGCTACAACAAATTTTTTTCTTGGGACCATTTGATTGGAAAATATTATCCCAACCTTTTATTCTGAGGAGGGCACTCTTCCTTTCAAAGGTCCACTTCCAGTGAGTGCAAGCAGGTCCACAATAGTGATGGGTCTCATGGTGAATGCAGACAGGTCTGAGTCAGGCCCTTTCACTATGGGTTGGAGATCTGATGTGAGCAATCTGACATCTACCCTCTGCCCTGAGTTGGAACAGAAGTAGACCTGATCTCTCAGCAGGCTCTTGGTCCCTCCCTCCTCCCAGGGTGAGTCGATCTGTTTGTAGTCCACAGGTCCATAGATATTATTGTGGAATTTTGTTTGGAAGTAGGAACCAAGATATGATCCTGCAGCTCACCTCTGCCCTCTGCCCTCTGCCCTCTGCCCTCTGCCCTCTGCCCTCTGCATTCTGTCCTCGACCATCTGACTTCTGCCATCTGCCTTCTACCCTTAGTGGGAGTAGACATACTCTCTCAGAAGATTTCTGGTCACTCAGTACATCCCAGGGCAAGTCACGCTGTTTGTAGTAGGCAGTCTCAGAGATATCATTGTAAATTTTTGTTTGTATTGTATTTTTGAGGGATAATATTGCGTGTGGATTTTCCTTTTTTGGATTTTGGTAATGTGGTATTATGTATTGCCTACCTGTTTGTGAGTGCAGGTAAATTCCTTGGGTTGGAATTTTCCTTCAGGTACTTTATATATGTCTGGAGTTTGTTATGTTTTGTTTAAATCTAGTTTTGTCGTGAAATGTCTTTTTTCTCCATCTATAGTGATGAAAGCATTGATGGATATACTATTTTGGGCTGTCATCTATACTCTCTTAGTGAATGTAGAACATCTTTCCATAAACTTGTGCCTTTCAGAATTTACATTATGCAGTCAGGTACAATTCTGAACAGTCTGCCTATATATGTTACTTGACAATTTTCATTTCCTGCCCTTAATATAATTTCTTTATTCTGCATATTTGGTGTTTTGATAATTACATTGTTAGTGGACATTTTTTGTACAGTCTATTTGGTACTTTCTTAGGCATGTCCTTCTTTATGTTGGAAAAGTTTTCTTCAATGACATTGTTGAAGATGTTTATTTGCACTTTGAGCTGGGATTCTTCAATTACTTCTATACTTACTCTTCTAACTCTTATAATTTTCAAGGTGTCCCATATTTCTTGTATATTTTGTGGTAAGGATGTGTTGGAAATAATATTTTCTTTGCTTTATGAATCTATTTCCTATAGATCTTCTTCATAACCTGAGATTCTGTATTTCATCTCTTATGTTCTGTTGGTTATGCTTTCATCTGTAGTTTATGTTCACTTTCCCATTCTATTTCCAGCGTTCCCTCAGTTTGTGTTTTCTGTATTTTCTCTATTTCAGTTTTCATGCCTTAAAATGTTTGAATGTTTTCCATAATGTGTCTCAGGGTTTTTCCTTGATATTTCTTGCTTTCATTAAGACACTTATTGATTACTTGCATATTTTAATTTGTGTATCCTCTATTTCTTACATTTTTCTTCTTTTTCTTTAAGGGTTTTTCTCATTTGCTCTTTGAGGGAATCAAACATCTTTATTTTTTTCTTTTTTACAATTTATTTTTAAATTTAAATTTAAATTAGAAACAAGGATGCTTCAAAAGTCACTTCCAGGTTCCTCTCCATTTCCCTCCTCTCCTCCCCCCAACCCTCCAATATCCCCTCATTTCCCCAGGGAGGGTGAGGCCCTCCTTGGGGGTGTCCATAGTATGCCATTTCATCCAGAGCAGGGCCTAGACTCAACACCAAGAGTTCATGGTGAGAGTGCATCTTAAATTGATGGATGGGAGAATAAAGTCTGTTTGTATACCCGGGATAAATACTGATCTACTGCCCAAGACTCAATAGATTACCTAGGCCTCCTCACTGACACCCACATTCAGGGAGTCTTGATCAATCCCATGCTGGATTCCCAGGCATCAGCCAGGGATTCAAGAGTTAACCCTTGTCAGGTCAGCTGTTTCTGGGCTTAAACCAGCCCAGTCTTAACTCCTTTGGTCATCAGTCCTCCCTCTCTGTTACTGGCTTTCTTGAGTTCAGCTCAGTGCTTAGCCATGGGAGTCTACATCTTCTTCTATCAGACACTGAATGAAGGTTCTGTTTCCCAGACACTCTGGCCATGGGATTGTAGGCTGGCATCCCCAGACCAATGTCTAAATTCCATGTAAGGGAGAGTACATGCCATGTTTCTCTTTTTGTGAATGAGTTACCTCACTCAGGGTGCTTTCTTCTAGTGTCATCCATTTGCCTGTGAATCTCAGGATTCCATTGTTTTTTTCTGCTGAATAGTACTCCGTTGTGTAAATGTACCACATTTTCTCTATCCACTCTTCGGTTGAGGTGCATCTAGGTTGATTCCAAGTTCTGGCTATTACAAATAATGCTGCTATGAACATAGTGGTACAGACATCTTTGTTGCATGAATGGACATTTTTTGGATATATGCCTAAGAGTGGAGGTGCTGGATCTTGTGGTAGGTTTATTCCCATTTTTCTGAGGAATCTCCATACTGATTTACAAAGTTTCTGAACAAGTTGGCACTCCCACCAGCAATGGAGGAGTGTTCCCCTATCACCACATCCTCTCCAGCATAAACTGTCGTTGGAGTTTTTATTTTAGCCATTCTGACAGGAGTGAGACAGTATCTCAGATTTGTTTTGATTTTCCATTCCCGGATGGCTAAGGATGTTGAGCACTTTCTCAAGTGCGTCTCAGCCATTTTAGATTCCTCTATTGAAAATTCTCTATTTAGTTCTGCAGCCCACTTTTTAATTGGATCCTTCGGTGTTTTAGAGAATTGCTTCTTGTGTTCTTTGTAAATTTTGAAGAACAACCCTATGTCAGATGTGGGGTTAGTGAAGATTTTTTCACATTTTTGGGCTGCCTTTTTTTTCTTGCTGACTGTGTCCTTTTCCTTACACAATCATCTCAGTTTCAGGATGTCCCATTTATTAATGGTTGATCTCACTGTTTGTGCTACTGGTGTTATGTTCAGGAAGCTGTCTCCTGTACCAATTCGTTCAAGGGTACCACCCAATTACTCTTCTAAGAGGTTCATTGTGGCTGGATTTATGTTGAAGTCTTTGATCCTTTTTTTAATTTTTTTATTAATATTTTTTTATTTTCCATTTTAAATTTAGATAAGAAACAAGGTTGCTTCACAAGTCAGTTCGAGGTCCCTCTCCCTTTCCCTCCCCTCCTCCCGTGCCCTCCCCCCATCCCCCCCCGTTATCCCCTCATTCCCCCAGGGAGGGTGAGGCCCTCCATGGGGGTGTCCATAGTCTGTCATTTCATATAGGGCAGGGCCTAGACCCTTCCCCAAGAGTTCAGGGTGAGAGTGCACCTCACATTGTTCTATGGGAGTCCAGAGACCGTGTGTATACTTGGGATGGGTACTGATCTGCTGTCCAAGGCTCAATAGATTACCTAGGCCTCCTCACTGCCACCCAGATTCAGGGGTCTTGATCAGTCCCATGCTGGATTCCCAGGCTGATGCCTGGGATTCAAGAATTAACCTTTGTCTGGTCAGCTGTTTCTGGGGTTCAACCAGCCCAGTCTTGATCCCTTTGATCATCAGTCCTCCCTCTCTGATACTGGCTTTCTTGAGTTCAGCTCAGTACTTAACCAGCCAGTAAATGAAGTTTCTGTTTCCCAGACTCTCTGGCAATAGGATTGTAGGCTGGCACTCCCCAGATCTATGTCTAAAATCCATATATGAGAGAGTACATGCCATGTTTCTCTTTTTGTGACTGGGTTACCTCACTCAGGATGGTTTCTTCTAGTGTCATCCATTTGCCTGCGAATCTCATGATTCCATTATTTTTTTCTGCTGAATAGTACTCCATTGTGTAGATGTACCATATTTTCTCTATCCATTCTTCGGGTGAGGGACATCTAGGTTGCTTCCACGTTCTGGCTATTACAAATAAAGCTGCTATGAACATAGTGGAACAGACATCTTTGTTATATGAATGGGCATCTTTTGGATATATGCCTAAGAGTGGAGTTGCTGGGTCTTGTGGTAGGTTTATTCCCATTTTTCTGAGGAATCTCCATACTGCTTTCCAAAGTGGCTGAACCAGTTGGCACTCCCACCAGCAATGGAGGAGTGTCCCCCTTTCACCACATCCTCTCCAGCATAAATTGTCATTGGTGTTTTTGATTTTAGCCATTCTGACAGGAGTGAGATGGTATCTCAGAGTTGCTTTGATTTGCATTTCCCGGATGGCTAAGGATGTTGAGCACTTTCTCAAGTGCCTCTCAGCCATTTTAGACTCCTCTATTGAAAACTCTCTATTTAGTTCTGCAGCCCACTTCTTAATTGGGTCCTTGGCTGTTTTGGAGACTTGCTTCTTGAGTTCTTTGTAAATTTTGGAGATCAACCCTCTGTCAGATGTGGGATTAGTGAATATTTTTTCCCATTCTGTGGGCTGACTTTTTGTCTTGCTGACTGTGTCCTTTGCCTTACAGAAGCTTCTCAGTTTCAGTAGGTCCCATTTATTAATTGTTGATCTCACTGTCTGTGCTACTGGTGTTATGTTCAGGAAGCTGTCTCCTGTACCAATTCTTTCAAGGGTACCACCCACTTTCTCTTCTAAGAGGTTCAGTGTGGCTGGATTTATGTTGAGGTCTTTGATCCATTTGGACTTAAGTTTTGTGCATGGCGATAAACATGGATCGATCCACATTTTTCTACATGCCAGTCTCCAATTATGCCAGCACCATTTGTTGAAGATGCTTTCTTTATTCCATTGTATATTTTTAGCTTCTTTGTCAAAGATCAGATGTTCGTACGTGTGTGGGTTAATACCCGGATTTTCAATTCGATTCCATTGGTCTGCCTGTCTATTTTTGTGCCAATACCAAACTGTTTTCAGGACTATAGCTCTATAATAGAGCTTGAGGTCAGGGATAGTGATGCCTCCGGACGTTGCCTTGTTGAACAGGGTTGTTTTGGCTATCCTGGGTCTTTTGTTTTTCCATACAAAATTGATTATTGTTCTTTCAAGTTCTGTGAAGAATTGTGCTGGGATTTTAATGGGGATAGCATTGAATCTGTAGATTGCTTTTGGCAGGATTGCCATTTTTACTACATTGATCCTACCTATCCAAGTGCATGGGAGATCTTTCCATTTTCTGAGGGCTTCTTTAATTTCTTTCTTTAGAGATTCAAAGTTCTTACGATACAGGTCTTTCACTTGTTTGGTTAGCGTTACCCCCAGGTATTTTATGTTGTTTGTGGCAATTGTAAAGGGTGATGTTTCTCTGATCTCTCTTTCAGCCCTTTTATCATCTGTATATAGTAGGTCTACTGACTTTCTTGAGTTGATCTTGTAACCTGCCACTTTGCTGAAGGTGTTAATCAGCTGTAAGAGTTCCCTGGTAGAGTTCATTGGGTCATTGATGTAAACTATCATATCGTCTGCAAACAGTGAAAGTTTGACTTCTTCCTTCCCAATTTGTATCCCCTTGATCCCCCTTTGTTGTCGTATGGCTATAGCTAGAACTTCAAGTACCATGTTGAAAAGGTATGGAGAGAGTGCACAGCCTTGTTTTGTTCCTGATTTTAGAGGAATTGCGTTGAGTTTCTGTCCATTTAGTTTGATGTTGGCTGTTGGTTTACTGTATATGGCTTTTATTATGTTTAAGTATGTCCCTGTTATCCCAGATCTCTCCAAGACCTTTATCATGAAGGGGTGTTGGATTTTGTCAAAGGCTTTTTCAGCATCTAGTGAGATGATCATGTGATTTTTGTTTTTCAGCTTGTTTATATGGTGGATTACGTTGATGGATTTTCGTATGTTGAACCATCCCTGCATCCCTGGGATGAAACCTACTTGATCGTGGTGAATGATTGTTTTGATGTTTTCTTGGATCCGATTTGCCAGTATTTTATTGAGTATTTTTGCATCAATGTTCATGAGGGATATTGGTCTGAAGTTCTCTTTCTTGGTTGTATCTTTGTGTGGCTTGGGGATCAAGGTTATTGAAGCCTCATAGAAAGAGTTTGGCAAAGACCCTTCTGCTTCTATTGTGTGGAACACTTTGAGAAGAATTGGTATAAGCTGTTCTTTGAATTTGTGGTAGAATTCTGCACTGAGGCCATCTGGACCTGGACTTTTTTTGGTTGGGAGACTTTTGATGACAGCTTCTATTTCCATAGGGGTTATAGGTCTATTTAAATTGCTTATCTGTTCTTGATTTAGTTTTGGCAAATGATAGCTGTCCAGGAAGTCAGCCATTTCCTTTAAATTTTCGAATTTTGTGGAGTACAGGTTTTCAAAGTATGACCTAATGATTCTCTGGATTTCCTCAGAGTCTGTTGTTATGTCCCCCTTTTCATTTCTGATTTTGTTAATTTGCGTGTTCACTCTCTGCTGTTTGGTAAGTTTGGACAAAGGTTTGTCTATATTGTTGATTTTCTCAAAGAACCAACTCTTCATTGCATTGATTCTTTGTATTGTTTTCCTGGTTTCTACTTTGTTGATTTCAGCCCTCACTTTGATTATTTCCTGGTGTCTACTCCTCCTTGGGGAGTTTGCTTCTTTGTGTTCTAGAGCTTTTTGCTGTGATGTTAATTCTCTGGTATAACTGTTTTCCTGTTTCTTCATGTGAGCACTTAGTGCTATGAACTTCCCCCGTAGCACTGCTTTCAAAGTGTCCCATAGGTTTGGGTATGTTGTGTCTTCATTCTCATTGAATTCGAGGAAGTCTTTAATTTCTTTTTTTATTTCCTCTTTGACCCAGGGATGGTGCAGTTCAGCATTATTCAATTTCCATGAGTTTGTAGGTTTTCTGCAATTTGTGTTGTTGAATTCTAATTTTAAGGCATGGTGGTCTGATAAGATGCATGGAGTTATTCCAATTTTTTGTAGCTGCTGAGGTTTGATATGTTGCCAAGTATGTGGTCGATTTTTGAGAAGGTTCCATGTGGTGGTGAGAAGAAGGTATATTCTTTTTTATGTGGATGAAATGTTCTATAGATATCTGTTAATCCCAGTTGTGTCATTACTTCTATTAGACCCTTTGCTTCTTTGTTGAGTTCCTGTCTGGTATTCTTGTCTAGTGGTGAGAGTGGTGTGTTGAAATCTCCCACTATAACTGTGTGGGGCTTTAGATGAGATTTAAGTTCTAATAATGTTTCTTTAACGAATGTGGATGCCTTTGTATTGGGGGCATAGATGTTCAGGATAGACACTTCGTCTTGGTGGGTTTCACCTGTGATGAGTATGTAATGACCTCCTTCATCTCTTTTGATTGATTTATTTTAAAGTCTAGTTTGTTAGATATTAGGATTGCTACCCCTGCTTGTTTCTTGGGTCCATTTGATTGACAAATTTTTTCCCAACCTTTAACTCTCAAGTAATGTTTGTCTTTGAGGGTGAGGTGTGTTTCTTGTATGCAGCAGAAGGAAGGGTTCTGTCTTCGAATCCATTCTGCTAGTCTGTGTCTTTTTATGGGTGAGTTAAGGCTGTTAATATTGAGGGATATTAATGACCATTGATTGCTCATCCTTCTTCGATTTGCGATGGTTGTTGTTGGTGGAATTATGGGTGGAATTTCGCCCCTTTGTTCTTTTGGCTGTTGGTAGAGAGGGATTCTCTAATGCTTATGTTTTTCTGGTTGTAGTTAGCTTCCTTGGGTTGGAGTTTTCCTTCCAAAATTTTCTGTAGGGCTGGGTTAGTGGACACATATTGGTTGAATCTAGTTTTGTCTTGGAATATCTTGTTTTCTCCGTCTATAGTGATTGAGAGCTTTGCCGGGTATAGTAGTCTGGGCTGGCATCCATGGTCTCTTAGTGTAGGTAGAATATCTATCCAGGACCTTCTGGCTTTCAGAGTTTCCATGGAGAAATCAGGTGTAATTCTGATAGGTCTGCCTTTATATGTTACTTGACCTTTTTCCTTAGCTGCTCTTAATATTCTTTCATTATTCTGTATGTTTGGGGTCTTGATTATTATGTGGCGAAGGGATTTTTTGTGGTCCATTCTATTTGGTGTTCTGTAGGCTTCTTGTACCTTCATTGGCATGTCTTTCTTAAGGTTGGGAAAGTTTTCTTCTATGATTTTGTTGAATATGCCTTCTGCCCCTTTGAGGTGGATTTCTTCTCCTTCTTCTATACCTATTATTCTTAGGTTTGGTCTTTTCATGGTGTCCCATAATTCCTGGATGTTTTGTGTTAAGGATTTGTTGGATATAAGGTTTTCTTTGGTTGATAAATCCATTTCTCCTAATGTATCTTCAACACTTGAGATTCTCTCTTCCATCTCTTCTATTCTGTTGGTAATGCTTGTATTGGTAGTGCCTGACTGTTTGTCCAGCTTTTCTATTTTCTGCCTTTCTTCAGATTGTGTTTTTTTTAGTGTCTCTATTTCAGTTTTCAACCCTTGCAGCGTTTGCATTGCTTCTTGCAATTTTCTGTTTATCTGTTCGTCCGTTTGTTGCCTTTTATGAATTTTTTGGTTTGTTCTTTCTTCCATTTCTTGCATTTTTTGGTTTGCTTTTTGTTCCATTTCTTGGATTTTGTGCTTTGTTTCTTCTTCCATTTCCTGCCTTTTTTGGTTTGTTTCTTCCTCCATTTTTTTCATTTTTTGCTTTGTTTTTTCTACCATTTCTAGAATTTTTTGCTTTGTTTCTTCTTCCATTTCCTGCCTTTTTTGGTATGTTTCTTCTTCAAATTCTTGCATTTTTTGCTTCATTTCTTCTTCCATTTCAGCCTTTTTTAGTTTGTTTTTTCTTCCAATTCTTGCATTTTTTGGTTTGTTTTTTCTTCCATTTCTTGCATTTTTTGGTTTGTTTTTTCTTCCATTTCTTGCATTTTTTGGTTTGTTTTTTCTTCCATTTCTTTGAGGGATTTTCCAATATCCTCTTTTAGGGCCTCTATCATTTTCATGAAAGTTCTTTTAAGGTCGTTTTCTTCTGCTTCCTTCGCGTTGGAATATTGGGGTCTTGCTGGTGTGGAGTCTCTAGAATCTGGCGGTGTCATATTTGTTTTTCTGTTGCTGACTGTGTTTTTGTATTGTCTCTTTCCCATCTCTTCTTTTAGTGGGTGCAGAAAGAGCCCCTTCCTGGTCTGGGGACCAGAGTTCCCTTTTGGTGGGTGCTAGTAAGTCCAGTAATCTGGTGGTTCTTCTATGCCTTGTCCAAATGCTGGTCCGTGGGTAGAGAAGAACAGGAATCTGGGGCGCTTAGCCTCCTACCTGGTCCCCTGGACCCTATGCTGGGTCCTGTTGTACCTGATCCAGAACAGCTACTCCCCTGGTCTCCCTGGCTCCTGTAATTTCCTGGTCTCTTTGGTGGGAGAGAAGATCTGGAGTCTGGGGTGCTTGGCTCCCGCCGGGATTGGGAGCTCTGTGCAGTTCCCAGGCGATCTGCAGGCTCTGGAAAACAGGCCGGGAAGCTGGCCTGTTTACCTGATGCTCTCGCCGGGATTGGGAGCTCTGTGCAGTTCCCAGGCGATCTGCAGGCTCTGGAACACAGGCCGGGAAGCTGGCCTGTTTACCTGATGATGCCAGAGGGACAACTACTTCCCTGTACTCCCAGCCTCCTCTCCTTTCCTGGAATCGTTGGTGGGAGAGAAGATCTGGAGTCTGGGGTGCTTGGCTCCCGCCGGGATTGGGAGCTCTGTGCAGTTCCCAGGCGATATGCAGGCTCTGGAACACAGGCCGGGAAGCTGGCCTGTTTACCTGATGCTCCCGCCGGGATTGGGAGCTCTGTGCAGTTCCCAGGCGATCTGCAGTCCTTTTGGACTCAAATTTTGCACATGGCGATAAACATGGATCCGTCTGCATTCTTCTACATGCCAGCCTCCAGTTATGACAGCACCATTTGTTGAAAATGCTTTCTATATTCCATTGTATATTTTTAGATTCTTTCTCAAAGATCAGATGTTCATACTTGTGTGGGTAAATATCAGGGTTTTCAAATCGATTCCATTGGTATACCTGTCTATTTTTGTGCCAATAACAAGCTGTTTTCAGGACTAAGCTCTATAAGAGCTTGAAGTCAGGTATGGTAATGCCTCTGGACATTGCTTTGTTGAACATGGTTGTTTTGGCTATTCTGGGTCTTCTGTTTTTCCATACAAATTTGATTATTGCTCTTTCAAGGTCTGTGAAGAATTGTGCTGGGATTTTAATGGAGATTGCCTTGAATCTGTAGATTGCTTTTGGCAGGAGTGCCGATTTTTACTACATTGATCTTCCTATCCAAGAGCATGGGAGATCTTGAGGGCTTCTTTAATTTCTTTCTATAAACATTCAAAGTTCTTGCATACAGGTCTTTCACTTGTTTGGTTAGCATTACTCCAAGGTATTTTATGTTGTTTGTGCCAATTGTAAAGGTTGATATTTCTCTGATTTCTTTCTCTGCCCTTTTATCATCTGTATATAGTAGGACTGACTGATTTTCTTGAGTTGATTTTGTAGCCTGCCACTTTGCTGAAGGTGTTAATCAGCTGTAAGTGTTCCCTGGTAGAATTCTTTGGGTCACTTATATAAACTATCATGTCATCTGCAAACAGTGAAAGTTTGACCTCTTCCTTTCCAATTGGTATCCCATTGATCTCCTTTTTTTGTTGTATGGCTCTGTCTAGACCTTCAAATACAATATTGAAAATGTTTGGAGAGACTGGGTAGCCTTGTCTTGTTCCTGATTTTAGCAGAATTGTGTTGAGTTTCTGTCCATTTAGTTTTATGTTGGCTGTTGATTTGCTGTATATAGCTTTTATTATGTTTAGGTATGTTCCTGTTTTCTCTGATCTCTCCAAGTCCTTTATCATGAAGAGGTGTTGGATTTTGTCAAAGAGTTTTGCAGCATCTAGAGAGAGGATCATGTGATTTTTGTTTTTCAGCTTGTTTATATGGTGGATTACATTGATGGATTTTCATACGCTGAACCATCCATGCATCCCTGGGATGAAACCAACTTGATCGTGGGGAATGATTGTTTTGATGTGTTCTTGGACCTGATTTGCCAGTATTTTCATGAGTTTTTCTCATCAATATTCATGAGGGATATTGGTATGAAATTCTCATTCTTAGTTGTGTCTGTGTGGCTTGGGGATCAAAGTTATTGAAGGCTTGTAGAAAGAGTTTGGCAAAGACCCTTCTGCTTCTATTGCATGGAGTACTTTGTGAAGAATTGGTATAAGATGTTCCTAAAATTTATGGTAGAATTCTGCACTGAGGCCATCTGGCCCTGGGCTTTTTTTGTTGAGAAACTTTTGATGACTGCTTCTATTTCCATAGGGGTTATAGGTCTATGTAAATTGCTTATCTGTTCTTAGTTTAATTTTGGCAAATGATAGCTATCCAGGAATTTGTCCATTTCCTTTAAATTTTCAAATTTTGTGGAGTACAGGTTTTCAAAGTATGACCTGATGATTCTCTGAAATTCCTCAATGTCCGTTGTTATTAAATTTCATGTTTATTTGCATGTTCTCACTGTGCTGTTTGGTAAGTTTGGACAAATGTTTGTCTATCTTGTTGATTTTCTCAAAGAACCAACTCTTTGTTGCATTGATTCTTTGCATTGTTTTCCTAGTTTCCACTTTATTGATTTCAGCCCTCAATTTGATTATTTCCTGGCATCTACTCCTCCTGGGGTAGTTTGCTTCTTTGTGTTCTAGAGGTTTCAGCTGTGCAGTTGATTGTCTAGTATAACTATTCTCCAGTTTCTTCATGTGGACACTTAGTGATATGAACTTCCCAAGTAGCACTGCTTTCAAACTGTCACATAGGTTTGGGTATGATGTGTCTTCATTCTCAATGAATTCTTGGAAGTCTTTAATTTCTTTTTTCATTTCTTCTTTGACCCAGGAATGGTGCATTTGTGCATTATTCAATTTCCATGTGTTTGTAGGGTTTCTGTAATTTTTGTTGCTATTGAATTCCAATTTTAACTCATGGTGGTCTGATAAAGTGCATGGAGTTACTGCAATTTTTTTATATCTGCTGAGGTTTGATATGTTGCCAAGTATGTGGTCAATTTTTGAGAAGGTTCCATATGGTGGTGAGAAGAAAGTTTATTCTTTTTTATGTGGATGAAATGTTCTATAGATGTCTGTTAATCCCGGTTGTTTCATTACTTCTATTAGACCATTTGATTCTTTGTTGATTTTCTGTCTGGTATTCCTGTCTGGTGGTGAGAGTGGGGTGTTGAAATCTCCCAGTATGAATTTTTTGGTTTTATAGGTGTTTTAAGTTTTAGTAATGCTTCTATTACTAATGTGGATCCTTTTGTACTTGGGACATAGTTGTTCAGGATAGAAACTTCATCTTCGTGGATTTTGCCTGTGATGAGTATATAATGACCTCCTTCTCTTCTTTTGATTTTATTTTAAAGTCTAATTTGTTAGATATTAGGATTGCTACCCCTGCATGTTTCTTGGGTCCATTTGATTGGAAAACATTTTCCCAACCATTAACTCTCAGGTAATATCTGTCTTTGAGGGTGAGGTGTGTTTCTTGCATGCAGGAGAATGATGGGTTCTGTCTTCGAATCCATCCTGTTAGTCTGTGTCTTTTTATGGGTGATTTATGGCCATTAATATTGAGGGATATAAATGAGGGATATGGAACGTTTGTCGTTGGTTGAATTATGTGAGGATTCCACATCTTTTTTATTTTGGCTCTTGCTAAAGTGGGATTATCTTATACCTATGTTTTTCTGGTTGTAGTTAACTTACTTGTATTTGTGTTTTTGTTCCAGAACTTTCTGTAGGGCTTGGATAGTGGATATGTATTGCTTGAATCTAGTTTTTCATGGAATATCTTGTTTTTTCTGTCTATATTGATTGAGAGATTTTCTGGCTATAGTAGTCTGGGCTGGCTTCCATTGTCTCTTAGCGTTGGTAGAATATCTATCCAGGTCCTTCTGGCTTTCAGGGTTTCCATAGAGAAGTCAGGTGTAATTCTTATAGGTTTGCCTTTTTATGTTACTTGTCCTTTTTCCTTAGCTGCTCTTAATATTCTTTCTTTATTCTTTTTACTTGGGATCTTTATTATAATGTGGCAAGGGGATATTTTTTGTGGTCACTCTGTTTGGTGTTCTGTAAGCTTGTTGTACCTTCATTGGCATGTCTTTCTTTAGGTTGGGAAATTATTCTTCTATGATTTTGTTGAATGTATCTTAAATCCCTTTGCGGGGTTGTCTTCTCCTTCTTCTATACCTATTATTCTTAGGTTTGGTTTTTCATGGTGTCCCATATTTCCTGGATGTGCTGTTTTAAGGATTTGTTGGACTTAAAATTTTCTTCAGTTGATGAATCCATTTCTCCTAGTGTATCTTCAACACCTGAGATTCTCTCTTCCATCTCTTTTATTCTGTTGGTAATGCTTGTATTGGTAGTACCTGACCGTTTGCCCAGCTTTTCTATTTCCAGACTTTCTTCAGATTGTGTTTTTAATTTGTCTCTATTTTAGTTTTCAACCCTTGCTCTGTTTGAATTGTTTCTTGCAATTTTCAGTTTATCTTTTCGTTCATTTTTTGCATTTATGAATTTTTATTTTGCTTTTATTTCCATTATTTGTTTTGCTTTTTCTTCCATTTCTTGTAGTTTTTGGTTTGTTTTTTCATCAATTTCTTTGAGGCATACACCTATGTCCTCTTTAAGGCCATTATCATTTTCATGAATTTGTTTTTATGGTCATGCACTTCTGTTTAATTTGCATTTGAATGTTGGAGTATTGCTGGTATCGAGTCTATAGAATCTGGGGGTGGGTCATATAATTTTTCTGTTTCTGAGTATATTCATGTATTGTCTCTTTCCCATCTCTTCTTCTAGTGGGTTCAGAAAGAGCAAATTACATGTATGGTAGTTAGAGGACCAGAGTTTCCTTTCAGGGGTTGCTAGCAAGCCCAATACTCTGGTAGTTCATCTATTCCTCGTCCTAATTCTAGTCCTGTGGTTGGAGAAGAAGACAAGGAATCTGGGTTGCTTAGCCTCCCACCTGGTTGCCTGGTCCTTGGTTCTGCTGGTTTCATGGTCGCATTGATGGAAGAGAAGACTTGGAATCTGGGCTGCTTGGCTCCTGCCGAGATGGGATGCTCTGTGCAGTTCCTAGGCGTTCCCCAGGCACTGGAATTCAGGACCGGATGCAGGGCCTGTTTACCTGTTCCTGCCGGATGAGCTGGTCCCCTAGTCTCCTGGATCTGCTGGTTTCCTGGTCTCGTTGGTAGAAGAGAAGACCTGGAATCTGGGATACTCGTCTCTCACCGCGATTAGAAGCTCTGTGCAGTTCCCAGGTGAGCCCCAAGCACTGGAATGCAGGTGCAGATGCAGGGCCTACTTTACCTGGTTCTGCCTGAGCAGCTGGTCCCTGGGTCTCCTGGATCTGCTGGTTTTCTTGTTTTGTTGGTGGAATAGAAGACCTTGAATCTGTGCTGCTCGCATCATGCCAGGATGGGAAGCTCTGTGCAGTTCCCTGGTGATCTCCAGGAACTGGATCTACTGGTTTCCTGTTCTTGTTGGTGGAAGAGAAGACATGGATTCTGGGCTGCAAGGCTCCAGCCAAGATGTGAAGCTGTGTGCAGTTCCTAGGCGATCCTCAGGCACTGGAATGCAGACCCGGAAGCAGGACCTGTTTTACTTGGTCCATCTGGACCTGCTGGTCCCCTGATCTCCGGGATCTTCTGGATTCCTGGTCTCTTTGTTTGAAGAGAACACCTGGAATATGGACTGCTCAGCTCCTGCCGGGATGGTAAGCTCTGTGTCGTTCACAGGATAAACGCAGGCACTGGGTCTGCTATTTTCCTGGATTCGGTGGTGGAAGAGAACACCTGTAATCTGGCCTGCTTGGCTTTTGCTGGAATGGGAAGCTCTGTGAAATTCCCAGGCAATCCCAAGGCGCTGGATTTCAGACCTGGATACAGGGCCTATTTTAATTGTACCACCAGAGCAGCTGGTCCCCTGGACTCCTGGGTCTGTTGGTTTCCAAGTGTTGTAGGTGGAAAAAAGACCTGGAATCTTGGCTGAGTGGCTCCCATTAGGAGGGGAAGCTGTGTGCATTTCCCAAGCGATCGCCATGCACTGGAATGCAGTTCCGTATGCAGGGCCTCTTTTAACTGGTTTGCTGGAGCAGTAGGTCCGCTGGCCTTCTGGGTCTGCTGGTTTCCTGGTCTCCTCGGTGGAAGAGAAGACCTGGTATCTGAGCTGCTCCTTCTTGCCTGGATGAGAAGCTCTGTGCAGTTCCCAAATAATCTCCAGGCACTTGATCTGTGGATTCCTGGTATCGTTGGAGGAATAGAAGAACTGGAATTTGGGCTGCTCTGCTCCTGCCAGGAAGAGAAGCTCTGTGCCTTACCCAGGTGAACCCCAGGCATTGGAATTCCGGATCGGATGCAGGACCTGTTTTACCTGGTACTGCCAGATGAACTGTTCCCCTGGTCTCCTGGATCTGCTGCTATCTTGGTCTTGTTGGTGGAAGAGAATACCTGGAATCTGAGTTGCTCACTTCCTGCCCGGAAGGGTAGCTCTGTGATCCCCATGCACTGGATCTGCGGGGTTCGTTGTCATATTGGTGGAAGAGAAGACATGGAATCTGGGCTGCATGGCTCCTGCTGTGCTGGGAATATCTGTGCAGTTCCCAGGCTATACCTAGGCACTGGAATGCAAGCCCAGATGCAACTCATCCCCTGGTTTGGATCTTCTCATTTACTGGTCTCGTTGGTGCAAGGGAAGACCTTGAATCTGGGCTACTAGCTTGATGCCAGGATGGGAAGCTCTTTGAGGTTCCCAGGCGATCTCCACGGGCTGGATCTACTTGATTCCTGGTCTCGTTGGTGGAAGAGAAAACCTTCAATGTGGGCTGTTCAGCTCCATCTGAGTTGGGAACCTCTGTGCAGTTCCCAGACGATCATCAGGCACTGGATCTGCTGGTTTCCAGGTCTCCTTGGTAGAAAAGTAGATGTGGAATCAGGGCTGCTAGGCTCCAGAATGGATGGAAAGATCTCTGCAGTTCCCAGGCGATAGCCATGCACTGCATCTGCTGGTTTCCTGGTCCTGTTGGTGGAAGAGAAGATTTGGAAACTGCGCTACTCTGAACTGGCAAGGATGAGAAGTTCTGTGTCATTCCCAGATGATCCCCATACACTGGAATGCAGGACCGTATGCAGATCCTGTTTTACTAGGTCCTGACTGACCAACTGGTCCCCTGTTCTCCAAGATCTCCTGGTTTACTGGTATTGTTGGTGGAAGAGAATACATGGAATCTGGGCTGCTTGGGGCCTGCCAGAATGGGATGCTCTTTGCTGTTCCCTGGCTATTCCCAGGCACTCAAATTCAGGCCTGGAGGCACTGCCTGTTTTACTTGGTCCCGCTGTACCAGGTGGTACCCTGGTATGGATGTGCACATTTCTTTGTCTCCTTGCTGAAAGAGAAGACCTGGAATCTGGGCTGCTTTAGCTCCTGCCAGGATGGGAAGCTCTGTGCAGTTCATAGATGATGCCAAGGCTGTGGATTGTAGGACTAAAAGCAGGGCCTATTTTACTTGGTTCATCCTGAGCAGCTGGTCTCCTGATATCCTGGATCAGTTGGTTTTCTGGTCATATTGGTGGAAAAGAAGACCTGGAGTCTTTGCTGCTCGCTTCATGTCAGGATGGGAAACTCTGTGCAGTTCCCAGGCAATCTCCAGGTACTGGGTCTACTGGATTCCAGGTCTCGTTGGAGGAAGAGAAGTCCTGAACTATGGGCTTCTTGGCTCATGTTGGGATGGGAAGCTCTGTGCATTTCACAGATGATATCCAGTCACAGTGTCTGCTAGTTTCCTGGACTCATTGGTGGAAGAGAAAAACTGGAATCATGGATGCTTGCTTCCTGCCACGATTGGAATATCTGTGCACTTCCCAGGCGATCTCCATTCACTGGATCTCCTGGTTTCTTGGTCACGTTTCTGGAAAAGAACTGGTATTTGGGTTGCTCTGCTCCCGCCAGGGTGGGAAGCTTTGTCCAGTTCCCAGGCTATCCCTAGGCACTGTATCTGCTGGGTTCCTGGTCCTCTTGGTGGAAGAGAAGACTTGGAATCTGGGCTTCTTACTTCCTTCCAGGAAGGGAAGCACTTTGCAGTTCCCAGGTAATCCCCAGGCAGTGGAACTGCAGGTTTCCTGGTCTTGTTGGTGGAAGGAAAGATATGGAATCTGAGCTGCTCTGCTCCTGCAGTGATGGGAAGCTCTGTGCAGTTCCCAGGCAATCTCCAGGTACTGGAATGTAGGCCTGGATGCAGTACCAAATTTACCTGGACCTGCCACACCAGCTGGTCCTCTGGTCTACTAGGTCTGATGTATTCCTGATGTAGCTTGTGGAAGAGATCTGGAATCTGGTATAGTCGATTCCCTCCTGTATGGGAATCACTATGCAGTTTCCAGGGGATCAAGGCAATGGATCTGATGGTTTCCTGGTCTCCTTGGTGGAGGAGAAGAACAGGAATCTGTGCTACTCAGCTCCTGCCCAGATGCGAAGTTCTGTGCTGTTCTCAGTCAATAACAAGGCACTGGATCCTCTGGTTTCCTGGTATTGTTGGTGAAAGAGAAAACCTGGAATCTGAGCTGTTCACTTCCTACTAGGAAGGGAAGCTCTGTGCTTTTCCCCGGTGATCCCCAGGCACTGGATCTACTGGTTTCCTGGTCTCGTCGTTGGAAGAGAAGTTCTGGAATCTGGGCAGCTAGGTTCCCCCCAGGAGGAAAAGCTCTGTGAAGTTCCCAGGGGACCACAGGCACTGGATCTGTTGGTTTCTGGGTCTCGTTGATTGAAGAGAAATCCTGGTATCTGGGCTGCTAGGCTGTTGCCGAGATGGGAAGGTCTATGCAGTTCCCAGGCTATCACCAAATACTGGATCCGCTGGTTTTCTGGTCTTGTTGGTGAAAGAGAAGACCTGGAATCTGGGCTACTTGGTGCCTGCTGGAATGAGAAGCTCTGCGCAGTTCCCAGGATATCACTAAGCACTGAATCTGCTGGGTTCCTGGACCACTTAGTGGACCAGGACTTGGAATCTGGGCTTCTTGCTTCCTGCCAAGAAGGGAAGCACTGTGCAGTTCCCAGGCATCCCCAGGCACTGGAACTGCTTTTTTCCTGGTCTTGTTGGTGGAAGTGAACCCGAGAATCTGGTCTGCTCATCTCCCACAGTGATGGGAAGCTCTGTGCTGTTCCCAGGCACCCCCAGGCACTGGATCTGCTGGTTTTCTAGTCTTGTTGGTGGAACAGAAGACCAGGAATCTGGGCTGTTCGTATCCTCCTGTGATGGGCAGCTCAGTGCAGTTCCCAGGCTATCCCCAGGCACTGGAATTCAGGCACGGATGCAGGGCCTGTTTTAACTTGTCCTCCCTGACAAGCTGGTCCTCTGCTTTTGATTTGCTCATTTACTGTTATCGATGGTGGAAGACAAAACCTGGAATCTGGGCTGCTCGTTTCCCACAGCGATTAAAAGTTCTGTGCAGTTCCCAGGTGATCTTCCGGCACTGCAATGCAGGCCCAGATGCAGGGCCTGCTTTACATAGTTTTGCTTGAGGAGCTGGTCCCCTGATCTCATGGATCTGCTGGTTTTCTTGTTACATTGGTGGAAGTGAAGACCTGGAATATTGGCTGCTCGCTTCATGCCGGGATGGGAAGCTCTGTGCAGTTCCCAGGCGATCTCCAGGTACTGGGTCTACTGGATTCCTGGTCTCGTTGGTGGAAGAGAAGACCGGAAATATGGACTACTTGGCTCATGCTGGGATGGGAAACATTCTGCATTTCACAGGTGATACCCAGAAACTGTGTCTGCTAGGTTCCTGTACTCCTTGGTGGAAGAGAAAAACTGGAATCTTTGCTGCTTGCTTCCTGCCATGATTGGAATATCTGTGCACTTTCCCAGGTGATCTCCATTAACTGGATCTGCTGGTTTTCTGGACTCATTGGTGGAAGAGAAGAACTGGTAACTGGGTTGCTCTGCTCCCGTCAGGATGGGAAATACTGTTCTGTTCCTACCTGATCCCCAGCCACGGGAATACAGGGCCTGATGCAGGGCCTGTTTGACCTGGTCCTGCCTGAGATTCTGGTCCACTGGTCTCCTGGATCTGCTGGTTTCCTGGTCTGATTGGTAGAAGACAAGACCTGGATTCTGGGCTGCTCAGCTCCTGCAAGGATGAGAAGCTCTGTGCAGTTCCCAGGCTATTCCTAGGCACTGGAATGCAGGTTCCTGGTCCCATTGGTGGAAGGAAACTTGGAATCTGGGCTTTATCTGGTCCTGCCACGAAGCGAAGCTTGCAGTTCCCAGGTGATCCCCAGGCACTGGATCTGCAGGTTTCCTGGTGTCGTTGGTGGAAGAGAAGAACTGGAATCTGGGCTAGGCTCAGCTCCTACAGGGATGGGAAGCTCTGTGCAGTTCCCAGGGCTATCCCCAGACACTGGAATGCAGGTCCAGGATGCAGGGCCTGATTCTACATGGTCCCACCAGTAACAAGCTGGATCCCCTGGTTTGGATCTCTTCGTTTACTGGTCTCATTGGTTGATGTGTAGACATGGCATCTCTGTTGCTTGGCTTCCACCGAGATTAGAAGCTCTGTGTAGTTTCCAGTGGATAACAGGCACTGGATCTGCTGGTTTCCTGGTCTGGTTGGTGGAAGAGAAGATCTGGAATCTGGGCTGCTCATTTCCTGCCTGGATGGAAAGCTCTGTGCATTTCCCAGGCGATCACAAGGCACTGGATCTGTTGGTTTCCTGGTCATGTTGGTGGAAGAGAAGACCTGGAATCTGGGCTGCTCATCTCCTGCTGGAATGGGAAGCTCTGTGCAGTTCCCAGGCTATCCCCAGGCCCTGGAATGCAGGCCCGGATACAGGGCACGTTTCACCTGGTATCCCAGGACCAGATGGTCCTCTTGTCTCCTGTGTCTGCTCATTTCCTGGACTAGTTGGTGGAAAAGAACATCTGGAATCTGGGCTGCTCAGTTCCTACCAGCATGGGAAGCTCTGTGTAGCTCCCAGGGGATGACTGGCACTGGATCTGCTGGTGTTCTGGTCCCTTTGGTGGAATAGAAGACCTGGAATCTGGGCTGCTTGCTTCCTGTCAGGTAGGAAGGACCTGTGCAGTTCCCAGGCAATGCCCAGACACTGGATCTGTTCGTTTCCTGGTCTCGTTGGTGTAACTGAAGACCTGGAATCAGGGATGCTTGGCTCCTGCCCTGATGGAAAGCTCCGTGACGTTCCCAGGCTATTCCCAGGCACTGGAATGCAGGCCTGGATGCAGTGTCTGTTTTATCTGGTCCTACCACACCAGATGGTCCCCTGGTCTCCTGAGTCTACTGTTTTCCTGGTGTCGTTGGTGGAAGAGAAGACCTGGAATCTGGGCTAGGCTGTTCCTACAGGGATGGGAAGCTCTGTGAAGTTCCCAGGCGATCACAACCTCTAGATCTGGTGATTGCCTGGTCTCCTTGGTGTAAGAGAAGAGCTGGATTCTGGACTGTTCCTTCTTGCCGGTAGGAGAGGCTCAGTCAATTTCCCAGGCAATACCAAGGCACCGGATCTGCTGGTTTCCTGGTCCCCTTAGTCGAAGAGGAGAACTGGAATCTTTTCTGCTCATCTCCTGCCAGGATGGCAAGATCTGTGCCGTTCCTAGGTGAACATCAGGCAATGGAATACAGGAACGGATGCAAGTCCTGTTTTACCTGGTTCTGCCGGACTAGCTGCTCCCTGGTCTGCTGGATCTGCTAGTTTTCTAGTCTGTTTGGTGAAAGAGGAATCCTGGAATCTGGGCTGCTTGGCACCTGCTTGGATGGGAAGTTCTGTGCCTTTCCTAGGTGAACACCAGGCAATGGAATGCAGGAACGGATGCAGGGCCTATTTTACTTGTTCCCCCTGCACCAGCTGCCCCACTGGTCTGGATATGGTGGTTTCCTGTTCCCATTGGAGGAAGAGAATACCTGGAAACTGGGCTTATTGGCTGCTGCCAGGATGGGAAGCTCTGTGCAGTTCCCAGGGGATCCACAGGCACTGGATCTGCTGGTTTCCTGGTCTCATTGGTTTAATAAAAACCCTGGAATCTGGGCTGCTCTGATCCTGTCGAATGGGAAGCTCTGTGCAGTTCCCAGGTGATCCCCAGGCACAAGATCTGCTGGTTTTCTGGTCATGTTTGTGGAAGAGAAGACCTGGAATCTGGGCAGATCTGCTCTTGATGTGATGGGAAGCTCTACACAGATCCCAGGCAATCCCCAGGCACTGGAATGCAGGCTATTCAACTCCCCTGGGATGGGAAGTACTGTGCAGTTCCCAGGCGATCACCAGGCACTGGAATGCAGGCCCAGCTGCAGGGCCTGTTTTACTTAGTCCTGCTGGACTAATTGGTCCCCTGTTCTCCTGGATCTGCTGGTTTCCTGGTCTTGTTGGTGGAAGAGAAGACCTGTAATCTGGGCTGCTCATCTTTTTCTGGGATGGGAAGCTCTGGGCACTTCCTAGGTGATACCCAGGCATGGATCTGCTGGTTTGCCGGTCTCCTTGCTGCAAGAGAAGACCTGGAATGTGGTCTGCTCAGCTCCTGCCTGCATGGGATACTCTGTACTGTTTCCAGGTGATCCCTAGGCACTGGATCTGCTGGTTTCCTGACCTACTTGGTGGAAGAGAAGACCTGAAATCTGGGCAGCTCGACTCACACTGGGATGGGAAATTCTGTGCAGTTCCCAAAAGATATGCAGAGACTGGATTTGCTGGATTCCTGGTATCATTGGTGGGAAAGAAGATGCGGAATCAGGGCTCCTGGACAGCTGCCGGGATGGAAAGATCTGGACAGTTCCTAGGCAATCCCCAGGAACTGGAATGCAGGCCTGGATGCAGGGCCTGTTTAACCTGGTATTGCCTTACCAGCTGTTCCCCTGGTCTCGTGGATTTGCTGGTTTCCTGGTATCCTTGTTGTAAGAGAAAATCTGGAATCTGGGCTGCTAGTCTCTTGCCGAAATGGGAAGCACTGGCAGTTCCAAGGTGATCCCCAGGCACTGATATGCAGGCCCAGATGCAGGGCCTGTTTTACCTGGTCTGCCTGTACCAGGTGGTCCCTTGATCTGGATCTGGTGATTTCCAGGTGTCATTGGCCGAAGAGATGACCTGGAACCTGGGCTCCTCGGCTCCTGCCTGGACGGGAAGCACTGTGCATTTCCCAGGCGATCCCCAGAAACTGGAATGAAGGCCCAGATTCAGGGTTTCTTTTTTTTAATTTTATTTTCCAGTTTAAATTTAGATAAGACACAAGGTTGCTTCACAAGTCAGTTCCAGGTCCCTCTCCCATTCCCTCCCCTACTCCCGTGCCCTCCCCCCATCCCCCCCCCGTTATCCCCTCATTCCCCCAGGGAGGGTGAGGCCCTCCATGGTGGTGTCCATTGTCTGTCATTTCATATAGGGCAGGGCCCAGACCCTTCCCCAAGAGTTCAGGGTGAGAGTGCACCTCACATTATTCTATGGGATTCCAAAGTCCGTGTGTATATTTGGGATGTGTACTGATCCGCTGCCCAAGGCTCAATAGATTCCCTAGGCTTCCTCACTGACACCCAAATTCAGGGGGTATTGATCAGTCCCATGCTGGATTCCCAGGCTGACGCCTGGGTTTCAAGAGTTAACCTTTGTCTGGTCAGCTGTTTCTGGGGGTTAAACCAGCCCAGTCTTAATCCCTTTGATCACCAGTCCTCCCTCTCTGTTACTGGCTTTCTTGAGTTCAGCTCAGTACCTAACCAAGGGAGTCTGCCTATTCTTCGATCAGCCACTAAATAAAGTTGCTGTTTCCCAGACTCTCTGGCCATAGGATTGTAGGCTGGCACTCCCCAGATCTATGTCTAAAATCCATATATGAGAGAGTACATGCCATGTTTTTTTTTTGTGACTGGGTTACCTCACTCAGAATGGTTCCTTCTAGTGTCATCCATTTGCCTGCGAATCTCATGATTCCATAATTTTTTTCTGCTGAATAGTACTCCATTGTGTAGATGTACCACATTTTCTCTATCCACTCTTCGGGTGAGGGACATCTAGGTTGCTTCCAAGTTCTGGCTATTACAAATAAAGCTGCTATGAACATAGTGGAACAGACATCTTTGTTGTATGAATGGGCATCTTTTGGATATATGCCTAAGAGTGGAGTTGCTGGGTCTTGCGGTAGGTTTATTCCCATTTTTCTGAGGAATCTCCATACTGATTTCCAAAGTGGCTGAACCAGTTGGCACTCCCACCAGCAATGGAGGAGTGTCCCCCTTTCACCGCATCCTCTCCAGCATAAATTGTCATTGGTGTTTTTGATTTTAGCCATTCTGACAGGAGTGAGATTGTATCTCAGAGTTGCTTTGATTTGCATTTCCCGGATGGCTAAGGATGTTGAGCACTTTCTCAAGTGCCTCTCAGCCATTTTAGACTCCTCTATTGAAAACTCTCTATTTAGTTCTGCAGCCCACTTTTTAATAGGGTCCTTTGGTGTTTTGGAGGCTTGCTCCTTGAGTTCTTTGTAAATTTTGGAGATCAACCCTCTGTCAGATGTGGGATTTGTGAATATTTTTTCCCATTCTGTGGGCTGCCTTTTTGTCTTGCTGACTGTGTCCTTTGCCTTACAGAAGCTTCTCAGTTTCAGTAGGTCCCATTTATTAATTGTTGATCTCACTGTCTGTGCTACTGGTGTTATGTTCAGGAAGCTGTCTCCTGTACCAATTCGTTCAAGGGTACCACCCATATTCTCTTCTAAGAGGTTCAGTGTGACTGGATTTATGTTGAGGTCTTTGATCCATTTGGACTTAAGTTTTGTGCATGGCGATAAACATGGATCGATCTGCATTCTTCTGCATGCCAGTCTCCAGTTATACCAGCACCATTTGTTGAAGATGCTTTCTTTATTCCATTGTATATTTTTAGCTTCTTTGTCAAAGATCAGATGTTCATACGTGTGTGGATTAATACCCGGATATTCAATTCGATTCCATTGGTCTACCTGTATATTTTTGTGCCAATACCAAGCTGTTTTCAGGACTATAGCTCTATAATAGAACTTGAGGTCAGGGATGGTGATGTCTCCGGACGTTGCCTTGTTGGACAGGGATGTTTTGGCTATCCTGGGTCTTTTGTTTTTCCATACAAAATTGATTATTGTTCTTTCAAGGTCTGTGAAGAATTGTGCTGGGATTTTAATGTGGATGGCATTGAATCTGTAGATTGCTTTTGGCAGGATTGCCATTTTTACTACATTGATCCTACCTATCCTAGAGCATGGGAGATCTTTCCATTTTCTGAGGGCTTCTTTAATTTCGTTCTTTAAAGATTCAAAGTTCTTACGATACAGATCTTTCACTTGTTTGGTTAGCATTACCCCAAGGTATTTTATGTTGTTTGTGGCAATTGTAAATTGTGATGTTTCTCTGATTTCTCTTCCAGCCCTTTTATCTTCTGTATATAGTAGGGCTACTGATTTTCTTGAGTTGATCTTGTAGCCTGCCACTTTGCTGAAGGTGTTAATCAGCTGCAAGAGTCCCTGGTAGAGATCTTTGGGTCATTGATGTAAACTATCATATCGTCTGCAAACAGTGAAAGTTTGACCTCTTCCTTCCCAATTTGTATCCCCTTGGTCCCCCTTTGTTGTGGTATGGCAATAGGTAGAACTTCAAGTACCATGTTGAAAAGGTATGGAGCAAGTGGACAGCCTTGTTTCTTTCCTGATTTTATGGGCATTGCGTTGAGTTCCTGTCCATTTAGTTTGATGTTGGCTGTTAGTTTATTGTACATAGCTTTTATTATGTTTAAGTATGTCCCTGTTATCCCAGATCTCTCCAAGACCTTTATCATGAAGGGGTGTTGGATTTTGTCAAAGGCTTTTTCAGCATCTAGTGAGATGATCATGTGATTTTTGTTTTTCTGCTTGTTTATATGGTGGATTACGTTGATGGATTTTTGTATGTTGAACCATCCCTGCATCCCTGGGATGAAACCTACTTGATCGTGGTGAATGTTTGTTTTGATGTGTTCTTGAATCCGATTTGCCAGTATTTTATTGAGTATTTTTGCATCAATGTTCATGAGGGATATTGGTCTGAAGTTCTCTTTCTTAGCTGTATCTTTGTGTTCTTGGGGATCAAGGTTATTGAAGCCACATAGAAAGAGTTTGGCAAAGACCCTTCTGCTTCTATTGTGTGGAACACTTTGAGAAGAATTGGTATAAGCTGATCTTTGAATTTCTGGTATAATTCTGCACTGGGGCCATCTGGACCTGGGCTTTTTTGGTTGGGAGACTTTTGATGACAGCTTCTATTTCCATAGGGGTTATAGGTCTATTTAAATTGCTTATCTGTTCTTGATTTAGTTTTGGCAATTGATAGCTGTCCAGGAAGTCATCCATTTCCTTTAAATTTTCGAATTTTGTGGAGTACAGGTTTTCAAAGTATGACCTAATGATTCTCTGGATTTCCTCAGAGTCTGTTGTTATGTCCCCCTTTTCATTTCTGATTTTGTTAATTTGCGTGTTCACTCTCTGCTGTTTCGTAAGTTTGGACAAAGGCTTGTCTATCTTGTTCATTTTCTCAAAGAACCAACTCTTCGTTGCATTGATTCTTTGTATTGATTGCCTGGTTTCTACTTTATTGATTTCAGCCCTCAATTTGATGATTTCCTGACGTCTCCTCCTCCTGGGGGAGTGTGCTTCTTTGTGTTCTAGAGTTTCAGCTGTGATGTTAATTCTCTGGTATAACTGTTCTCCTGTTTCTTCATGTGAGCACTTAGTGCTATGAACTTCCCCCATGGCACTGCTTTCAAAGTGTCCCATAGGTTTGGATATGTTGTGTCTTCATTCTTATTGAATTCGAGGAAGTCTTTAATTTCTTTTTTTATTTCCTCTTTGACCCAGGGATGGTGCAGTTGAGCATTATTCAATTTCCATGAGTTTGTAGGTTTTCTGCAATTTGTGTTGTTGTTGAATTCTAATTTTAAAGCATGGTGGTCTGATAAGATGCATGGAGTTTTCCAATTTTTGTAGCTGCTGAGGTTTGATATGTTGCCAAGTATGTGGTCGATTTTTGAGAAGGTTCCATGTGGTGGTGAGAAGAAGGTATATTCCTTTTTATGTGGATGAAATGTTCTATAGATATCTGTTAATCCCAGTTGGGTCATTACTTCTATTAGACCTTTTGCTTCTTTGTTGAGTTTCTGTTTGGTATTACTGTCTAGTGGTGAGAGTGGTGTGTTGAAATCTCCCACTATAACTGTGTGGGGCTTTAGATGAGATTTAAGTTCTAATAATGTTTCTTTAACGAATGTGGATGCCTTTGTATTTGGGGCATAGATGTTCAGGATAGACACTTCATCTTGGTGGGTTTCACCTGTGATGAGTATGTAATGATCTCCTTCATCTCTTTTGATTGATTTTATTTTAAAGTCTAGTTTGTTAGATACTAGGATTGCTACCCCTGCTTGTTTCTTGGGTCCATTTGATTGAAAAAATTTTCCCAACCTTTAACTCTCAGGTAATGTCTGTCTTTAAGTGTGAGGTGTGTTTCTTGTATGCAGCAGAAGGAAGGGTTCTGTCTTCGAATCCATTCTGCTAGTCTGTGTCTTTTTATGGGTGAGTTAAGATCAGGGTTTCTTTTAGTCGTCCCTCTGACCCAGCTTGTGCCATGATCTCCTGGATCTGCTGGTTTCATGGTCTCGTAGGAGAAATAGAAGACCTGGACTCTCAGGTCTTCGGCTCCTGCCCGCATGGTAAGCTCTATGCAGTTTCCAGGAGACCCCAGGAACTGGAATGCAGGGCCACTTTTACCTGGTCCCCCTGGACCAGCTGGTCCTCTGGTCTGGATCAGCAGGTTTCCTGGACTCATTGGTGGAAAAGATTATCTGGAATTTGGGCTTTTTGAATCCCACCAGGATTGGAAGCACTTTGCAATTCCCAGGCAATCACCAGGCACTGGAATGTAGGCCCAGTTTTAGGGCCTGCTTTACCTGGTTCAGCCAGACTAGATGGGTCCTGGTCTCCTGGATCTACTTGTTTCCTGGTCTCCTTGTTGGAACAGAAGACCTGGATTCTTGGCTGCTTATCTTCAACCGGGACAGGAAGCTCTGTGCATTTCCATGGCCATCCCCGGGCACTGGATCTGCTGGTACCTGGTCTCACTGATGGAAGGCAAGACCTTTAATCTGGGATGTTCTGCTCCTGCCATGATGGGAAGCTCTTGCATTTCCCAGGAGATCCCCAGACACTGGAATGCAGGCCAGGATGCAGGGCTTGTTTTACCTAGTCCTACAGGATCAGCTGGTTCCCTGTTCTCCTAAATCTGCTGGTCCTGGTCTCCTAGGTGGAAGTGAAGACCTGGAATCTGGTCTGCTCCGCTCCCACCTGGATCGAACCTCTATGCAGTTCCCAAGCTTTCCCACGGAACTGCAATCAAGGCCTGGATACAGGGCCTGCTTTAACTGATGACACTGGACCTTCTGGTCACTTGTTATGGATCTGTTTCATGGTCTCCTTGGTGGAAAAGAATACCTGGAATCTGGGCTTCTCATCTTCCACCGGGATGGGAAGCTCTGTGCAGTTCCCTGGCGATAACGGGACACTCGATCTGCTGGTTTCTTCTTCTTGTTGATGGAATACCTGACCTGTAATCTGGGCTGCACTGTTCCCATGGTGATGGGAAGTTCTTGCAGTTCCCACAAGATCCCCAGACACTTGAATGCAGGCTAGGATGCAGGACCTGTTTTATCTGGTCCTGCAGGACCAGCTTGTCCCCTGGGTTCCTGGATCTGCATATAGAAGATTTGTGCAGTTCCCAGGTGATCCCCAAGCACTGGAATATATGACCAGATGCAGGACCTGTTTTACATGGTTCCATGGGACCAGGTGTCCCTTTGTCTCCTGGATCTTCTGGTTTCCTGGCCTGGTTGATGGAAGAGAAGACCTGCAATCTGAGCTGCTCGGCTCCTAGTGGAAAGAGAAGTTTTGTGCAGCTCGCAGGTGATGCCCAGGCACTGAAATACATGCCTGAATGAACGTCCTGTTTTAGCTGGTCCCCCCAGACCAGCTGGTCTTCTGAACTGGATGTGCTGTTTTTCTGATCTCGTTGGTGGAAGAGAAGACCTGGAATCTTGGCTGCTTGGCTCCTGCCTGAATGGGAACCTCTGTACAGTTCCCAAGCTATCCCAAGGCACTGCAATGGAGGCCTGGATACAGGGCCTGTTTTACAAGATACCGCTGGACATGCTGGTCACGTTGGTGGAGGGGGAGTCCTGAAATCTGGGCTGCTTGTCTTGCACCATGATTGGAATCTCTGTGCATTTCCCAGTCAATCCCCTGGCACTAAATCTGTTGGAATCCAGGTCGTGTTGTTGGAAGAGAAGACCTGGAATCTGGGCTGCTCGGCTCCGAGTGAATCTGCTGGTTTCCTGGTCTGGTTAGTTTATTAAAAACCCTGGGCTGCTCAGATCCTGTCGAATGGGAAGCTCTGTACAGTTCCCAGGTGA
>NW_024432487.1:0-32997 GCF_017639785.1 Mesocricetus auratus
GCCCTAAGCTGTGAATCAAAAGTAAACCCCGCCTCCATCAGTCACCTTTCCTGGGTGGTATTGTGTCACAGCAATAAGAAAAGTAACTAATATGGCTTTTGTTTGTTTGTTTGTTTGTTTTCTCGAGGAAGAGAACCCATTTCTGTGACAAACCTAGCCGTGTGATTCATAGGCCTTCCTTTGGGACTGAAAACCAGCTTCAAGGCCTATAGACCACTTTCAAACAGCTGACTAGAGAAGCTATGGTAGTCTGCAGGCAGAGTTTCATGGGTCATTCGCACACCCGTTTAAAACACCAGCATATACCAAGAGAAATGGCAGCAATGCAAGCCTGTCTCATGATGTTTCAAAGGAGAACAGGACTTTGCTAGGAATTTTACTAGAGGCTTTTCAAATTATATCCCCCTCCTGAAAATAAAAAAACACACAACATTCTGACTGCATTCTGTTTGTGTCCTGAGAACTCCAGTGAATCAAAAAATGAAGGCCTAAATTGTGTGTGTGTGTGTGTGTGTGTGTGTGTGTGTGTGTGGAGAGAGAGAGAGATGAGAGAGAGAGAGTGAGAGAGAGAAAGGGAGATGGAGAGAGGGGGAGGGAGAGGGAAGGAGAGAGGGACAAAGAGAGAGGGAGAGACGGAGAGAGGGAGAGAGGGAGAGAGAGGATAGAGAGACTGAGACCCAGGACAGAAAGATGTGAAGGGGTGTGGTACAGTGAATTACAGAGGGTACAGAAGCTTTAATTAAGTTGCAGACTAGTTATGTATGGAGAAAGTAGCTACAATAGTTATAAGGTTAAGACTGTTAAATGAAATCCTCATATCCTTGTCTGAGTGTAAGACCTCACTTCTTGAAGGCCCCAATTTGTGAAGATGAAAATTAACTTGAAAGGAGAGAGCCAAAACTGAGAATGCCCCCAAAGGAAATCCCTCCTGAATAAAAATAGAATAGAGTTTTTTTCTTTTCTTTTCTAGTTTAACCACTGTATTTTATTCAGGATTCTCTACAGGAAAAGAACCAGTGGTTTAAGTAAATGTATATGATGTATATATGTGTGCATTAAAGAATTGATGTCAGTTTTAAAATAGCAATAGCAGCAGACTCCCACCTCAGATCCAAGAACCTGATATCCACATGGCCCTTAATTCTGGGTTGCCTTGGCAGTCCCAAACTGGTGCTAGAAGCCCAGAAGGTTCCTGGAGAGCTACTGGTCCCTAATCCATTATGATGCTTGGAAAGGTCATTCCTGTATCAGTGAAGCATTCACCGTCTTTAAAATCAGCAGCAGCAGCAACAACTAACAGATGAACTCAGCATTAAGAGGGAAGGCAATCATACAAAGACAAGATGATCTTCCTTCTGCTCTGCCTCCTTCATCTGGGCTACTACCAGAAGGTACTGGCTGTTAGGTCTCAAACTAGGACTAAGGACTAACTGGGGTGTATATTTAACGTATCAAAGAGGACCTGGCAGCCAGGTTCTCCCAACATATCTCAGTCCCTCTGTATTATAAGGTACAGCCAGCACACTCTCCCCGGCCCCCACCTTTCGCCAGCCCGGGGCTGGGTTTCCCTTCTCCCAGCTGTCTTTCCCCATATAATCCAGCCATTTTCATTACCTGGCACTTTTGTTTACCCTTTACTCTTCTGACTCTCCCCTCCCCCCTCCCACTTCTGCTTACTTGGCCTGGCTCCGGGTCACATTCACTCAAGACTCTCCCAGATGTTCCTGCATCTGGCTATGCTGATCCTTTTATCTACAATGAAGCTTCTTCTCCACCATACCTGAGAGCAGCCATGTCTTCCATTTAATTTCCTTTTTTTTTCATTCACTGCCCACAATGGGGATAAGCCTTCTTATTTTGGCCTGATTTTCTTCTTGATATGACCCTGTGATATTCTCAAGAAGAGAAGTGGTTTCTGCCATTACATACTATAAATATGCAGCTTGATTTAATGGCTTTTATTTCATAGGACTCACAGTTAAAATGATTGCCAATGTCTCAAAAGAAATTGAACACGTATACTTGTTAGACAATTTTCAAACTGTCATGAACTTGGGGACTTTTTGAGATGGATTAAAACTACTGACTTCAGGTGGAATGTCCACACCAAATACCATAGGCTAGTAAATCAAACACTTATTGAAAGCTGTGGACCAGTGAGGTCCCATAGACTTCCAAACATTACAGATTATTGCCAATGCTATTTATTGGTTACCCTCTAGAAACTGTTACTAAGGCTTTCTTGCAGAAGGCATCATACACTTGAGTCAAAGACAATAGACGTGTGAACCTGGTGTTGTCCTGGAAGCTTCATTACTACTGGCTTGCTTCCATAGCTCTGCAAAATGCTACCCTTGCTAGAGGAGAAGAAAAATTATTGTCACTCTTACCTAGCTGTGAACCCTATGAGCAATAACAACAAATGGCCTGGCAAGAGAAGCTCACTGATACTATAGTAGCATGTACATAATGTGAGTAACTGATACAATAGTAGCATATACATAATGTGAGTAACTGATGCAATAGTCGCATGTACACAATGTGAATAACTGACAAGATAGTAGCATGTAGGTAATGTGAGTAACTGATTCAATAGTAGCATGTACACAATGTGAATAACTGATACAATAGTAGCTTGCACATAATGAGAGTAACTGATACAATAGTCGGATGTACACAATGTGAGTAACTGATACAATAGTAGCATGTACTTATTGAGAGTAACTGACACAATAGTAGCAAGTACATAATGAGAGTAAATTAAGCAATAGTCCCATATATATAATGTGAGTAACTGATACAATAGTAGCATGTACGTAATGAGAGTAATTGATGTAATAGTTGCATGTACATATTGTGAGTAACCAATCACTTGCCATTGGATTTAAGGCCAACAGCACAAGCTAAAACCAGTATCTGCCACTTTTACCAGGACCAAGAACTTGGACTAGACACAGGTCATAGGCTCTAGGGAAGAACTTTCTACTATTATTCTGCTCAGTAGACATGGCATTAAACTGGTCCCTAATGATTTATTATAACCTAGCAGATTAGTACATCTCTCACCCTCATCAGAGAATCTTCTGTTTGTAGTAGATGGTGATTAATACGGAGGCACAACCCAGGACAAGAAACAGAGAATGAGAGATTGTGGAATGTTCAGTCCCAGATGTCCATCTATACTACACCCTCCCCTCCAAAGGCTTGGGGACCATTGTGCAAGAGGAGGTGGAAAGATGGTAAGAACTAGAAGCTGTAGATAACTACAGCGGGTGTGAAATAATGCACGAGACATGTAAAACCTCTAGGCAGACAAAATTCCAGCATGGAGTCCCACCCCCCGCGTGATGAGATATCGGCAATTGGCAGCTGCTGGAAGGAGAGTCAGTTTTTGGGTTTTGGTCTAAGTGCATAACTTCTGGTAAACTGACTGTGCTCCAATGCAAGTCCACACAGTCAAAACTTCATGATCAGTACAGATCAGACTTGATGGGTTAAAAAAATAAAACGTAAAGTTATTGCATGGGCAGGGAAGCCAGGTGGGAGGAGTGATGGAAAGGGGTAAATGTGATCACAGTCCATTGTTCTCAAATGACTTTTTAAAAATAAAATGGCATGCTTGAGTGCTAATGGGGGTAGACTTCTGATAGTTAACCCTTACTGTCACCCTGAAGTTGTTAAAATAATCCAGCAGACAAATATCTAGGCGTGTCTGTAAATATATTTATTGAGAAATGTGACTGATGGTAGAGTTCACTCTCTGATTTTGGATATGCAGTTCCATGGTCTAGATTCCTTGGTGGTCTCAGAAGTTGACAGCTGAGCACCAGCATAGTCTTCTCCTTGATGCTTGACCCTGGATGCAATGTGACCCTCAGCCTTGTCCATGTGCTCCGGTCCCACAGCTACACCTGCTCTCACCCACATGCTTTCCTGCCTTGCTGGACACTGTGCCCTCAAACTGTGGGCCAAAGTAAACCCTCCCTCATTTAACTTTGTCAAGTGGTTCACCATAGCAAAGAGATAAATAACTAATACGATAAGGACATTTGTTTTAAATTATTCAGTAATGAAAAGATGTGCAAAATTTTATGTGTGTATGAAAGGATTGAAGAATGAGGCCATAAAAATATTGAAGTACAGTAAAGTAAAATTACTGCTGCAAGCGCATGGAAATAATAAAAGTCAGAATGAGGGGGGAGAAAGGGAGAGAGGGAGGGAGAGAGAGAGAGGGAGGGAGGGGAGAAGAATGCTGAAAACAAGAGGCTGGAGTGTGTTAGTTCCGTGCTTGCAGGGTTGACGGTGGCTGAGCAAACTTGTGTCCTCTTACTTTCTATATGGTTTAAGGAGTTCCTGAGCATGTACTGGACGAACGTCCAATGTCCACCTAGCTGTCTTCTCTCCCTTGGTTCTCCTCCATGGACGCTGATAGATTATGCTGGTCACTCTTAGTTTTATAGTCTGTGGATAAGATATGTTTCTTCACCCTCCCAAGAACCCCCAGGTCACACCCATTTGGTTTGTTAGTTCTAGATGGAAAGGTGGTGTCTTTAAGACGCATTGGGAGCATGGGAAGTGACACAACACCAAATTCATGCAGCTGGAGGACCTGTCTTTGAGGTCTTCCCCCTTCCTGGAGCAGTAGGAGGCCGATGGAAAGCACCTTGACATGTGAGTGTTCACTGTCATCATTTTAAAATGGCTTCTCTCTCATGCTGGCATCCTCTCCTGCCCTCTGCATCATACAGACTGGCACAAAGAGATCCCAGCATGTATGGGAGAAAACGCTCTATCCACATTTCACAAGTGGGTTTGAGGTAGTGCGCTCTGTGAGCCTGTGCTCTCACTTGAACCATGGGAATCTCTCTTGGAAGCTGCTTCTGTCCCACACCCTGGCCCCACCAGGGAGATGCATGGTCGGGGCTGCATTGGCCTCCTTCTCGATGTTTCGTTACATGGATTTTCTTGCACAATTTCCAGGCCTGCCTTCACTTCCTTTGTTGATTTCCTAAATGCGCTCTCTCTCTCTCTCTCTCTCTCTCTCTCTCTCTCTCTCTCTCTCTCTCTCTCTCTCTCTCTCTCTCTCTCTCTCTCTCTCTCTCTCTCTCTCTCTCTCTCTCTCTCTCTCTGCCTCCCTCTTTCTCTAGAATGGAGTCTAGTTTTAACTGACTCATTTCTTCACCCGGTCACACAGGAGCAACTCCGTTTTCCATCATTTTCTCCAGGAGGCTCATGGGATATTTCAATTAGCACAGCTTTGGTTTTTGCCTCCCTTTATCTCCCTGAAGTCTTTTAAAGTCCATTTTGTTCCTTAACCCCCTCTTCTATTATCTCGGTCGTTACAAGGTAGCTTGTATTATTTTAGAAGTTACCCTTTGAATCACTACAATTTCCCCGGCTTATCACTGGTCTGCTTTCATTGTTTCCAGAAAATGGGCCATAGGAACACTAAGTAACTTCACTTGTTTACATTATTCATGCGCATTCGTAGTCATGCATTTTCATGTTACCAGAATTTAAATCTCCGGTGTGCTTTGCTGATTTGCATAGTCGGTATTGATTGAAGACTCCAGAGAGACTTTTGTACTTATCTGCGTTTCGGTACCACTCTCCCACATCGTTCCCTCCGCCCTTTCAAAATTATTTTAGCTTAGGTGCACCCATGAGGCATCGCCCTACTTGTTTTCCTGAATGTGTCTTTGCCTAATTTTGTAGGATCATTTCCTGGGTAAAGTTTCCAGATTTTCAGAATCTTTCTTGTATCGCTTTGAAGACTTTATGCAACAGCTAAGGAAGTCGCCGCCGCCGCACCCATCAGAGCAGGAATCTCATTCAGCAGAGATAAGTTATGGGCTCAGTTGGCTTAATAGGAGGCTTGGGTTGGGCCCGTCAGCGCTGCTGAGCAGACTGCTGCCCTCTAGTGGCAGGTTCTAGAGTGGCAGAATCAGCATAAACCCAGTTCCCTTAGAGAGCCGAATGACCAAGCAATGGAAGGTTGGGGGAATATCGCAGGTTGGTTGTTCTGGGGGAAAAATAAGTAGCTGTCAAATAGGGAATCGATTCTTTAGAAGTACAGTCATGCCAACACAGTTTTGACAAACACTAGCCTTGCAATGAGAAAAGAGGGAGGGAGTTTGGGGGCTAGTTCTTCTCCTGGGTTTTACCTTAGCTTCCATGCTTGATGGACAGCCTTCCTTTGTTTCATCTTTGAAAGTGTGTGTTGCAGCACAGTGACATTTTCCGGTAAAGCACACTTAAAATAAATTAATTGGTACTCAGCTGCAAGCTGTCCAGAAAAAAAAATGACAGTGTGAAAACAGAAAATGCCACAGACAAGTGTGTGTCCAGGGATGGAGGGAGGGAGAGGGAGAGAGAGAGAGACAGAGACAGAGACAGAGAGACAGAGACAGAGACACAGAGAGACAGAGAAACAGAGAGACAGAGTGAAAGAGAGCGAGAAACAAAGACAGAGAGACAGAGATACAGAGAGACAGAGAGAGAGAAAGAGAGAGAGACAAAGAGACAGAGAGAGTAACAGACAGAGGGAGAGTCAGAGAGAGAGAGAGAAAGAGAGAGAGACAGAGAGAGAGACAGAGAGAGAGAGAGAGAGCATGGGCTTTTGCAGGACACAGTGAAAACCTGTAGCAGCAATGCTAAATTATGAAATCACCATTGCAGGGTGCAACTTCCCCCTGCAAGCCTTATCCTCTCCCTCCTGCTCCCACAGCAGGTTTTCCTAGAGTTAGCACATCTTCTCTTGTGTTCCCTGTCTCCTGAATTGTCCATTGTCTTTAATCTGGGCATAGACTAGGAATATGCCCTTCACTGTCCGCTGGTCTCCTGGACTGAACAGCTGTGGTCTAGGCAAATGAAGATGGAAAATGTGGGTGGAGGGACACGTGCTTTGGTGTAGACCCTAAAGCCACACAATGTCGTCCTGTGCCAGGTCATGTTCAGAGAACAGCTGGAGTGGATCTTTTAGGGGAGGACTATGGGAAACGTGAACAATAGAGAGATGCTGGTCTACGTGCAGTCTCCAGCTCTCAGCCATTCCTCATCGTCACGGTCTTCTACACATGGTGCTAGTAGCTTCACTCACTTGTCCTGCTGGTTCTGAAGTCAAGGAGCGAACTTAGATCTTCACATGTGCTAAGCAGGTGTTCCGCGCTTGCACCCCAGTCCACAAAAGGTGAATCGTAAGATGTAAAGATTCACGCAGGCAGGCTTTGTAGCTTTAATTTGTAGAGGGTGAGCGGCGTATTTTTAGGTGTGCTGAACAGTGATTGATGGACTGTTTGCATTCTTGCAGATCAAACCTGGCCCGTTTATCAGCTACCAGTGCATTGCAGTAGAACTTCATTCCTAATGTGATGATCACTCAGTCCCAGTATTTGATAGTTAGAATAGGAGCCAGTGACAGAATGGGTGTAGGTGAGTAGTTCTCTGATAGGGCCAAGGAAGGGACACATGGCTGACAATAAGAGAATGCCCCTTTGCTGATGGCTTTGCAGCTGAGTGCATCTTCTGCTCGCCTTGGGGTAAAAAGAAAAGGGTGAAAGTTTTCTATCCACTGGACAGAGGGATAGCAGCAAGTGTCTCCCACTAATAAATAAAAGGTGTGCTTATCTGTATATATGTTTCTCATATTGGTTGATGAATAAAACACTGTTTGGCCAATAGCCAGAGAGGCAGGAAGGTAGGTGGGGCTAGGAAACAAGAGAATTCTGGGAAAGATAGGCAGACAGAGATTCCATACACAGACCCAGATGATAGGACACACCAGGCATTCTCTGGTAAGATAAGGCCATGTAGAAACACATAGATTAGTAGTTACAGGTTAATAATTAAGACAGAGCTAGCCAATAAGATGCCCTAGACATCGGCCAACATTTTTATAATTAATATAAGTCTTTGTGTTGTTATTTGGGTCTGAAGGGAGGCTGCAGGAGTAGGAAGGACAAGGAAACTCCAGCAAAGGTGTGCCTCAATCACCGTAACCACTGTGTCCCAAACACCCTTGAAGAAGCCCTGCTGACAGGACTTCTGTCTGCCCTCAGGTGTGGTGTTCACATCTTGAGATTCCTGAAGCTGAAACAGACCAAATTAAACCATTACTCCAGGCATCAAACTAATGCTTTCAAAGAAGTTATTGCTGAATTCTTCATACTTTTATGGCCTTAGAGGGAGTAATACTTAAACTATTTCATCACAGTGCTTTTGAGTTATGGTTCCAATTGCTATTAATTATAGACAAGAAAATGAGGCGTAATCAGGCCTGAAGACAATGAAGCTGGGTTGGTCTCCCCTGGCATGTGGGCCCTTCCCACGTGACCAGAGTTAGGAGACAACGTGGGGTTCTAACCAGAAAAACTGTGTGATCTTTCACAAGAGAAGAAATCTCAAGCGTTCCAGTGGAGAGAACTCATGATTACAAAGATCAAATACGATACACCACAAGATCTTCGGGAGGGTTAAGGAGCACCTGAGCTAAGAAAGGGAGGAAGATGCTGAGCAAATGTGGTCCATCCATCACGGAAACACTCAGAGGGCCCAAATAAAACAGCAAACGGAACAGGAACTGCATGCCTGGGACATTTTCCAAAGGAACTGGGGAATGCAAATACACAGGATCCCGCTACAAAAGACAGTGGATTTATTTTTCAACACTTTGCAATGAGTGGTCACAAACTGGATCTGAAATCAGGTAAAATGGAGGAACAGCACAGATTTAAAAAAAGCATTCTGCATGGATATGGGTGACAGCGGCGTAAAATAGCATGTAGAATAGTTGTAAATGCAACTCATTTTCATTTGAATACCAGCTATGACATAATTATCCTTGTAATTTGTGCCTGGAAAATATAGTTTGAGTGAACTTGCGTAGCATTAGGGTTTGATGATAGCGTATTATAGTGTCTTAAAAACTTTGATTCAAGTCAATTTTCAAGCTTTGATGAGTGGAAATTACAGAGTCGCCATCAGAAAAGCTGAACAAAGGCAAGGCAAGGATTTCTGTGAAGACTGAGGTGCCCATATAGGTAGATCACATGGTTGACATTCCAGGACATCTTGATAGGAAGAATAGTTCTCAGAGAGCCCACAGAACCACAGACCCTGACAGCATGCAATGTTATTAGAAAACAAAACTTCTCTGGCAGTATCTGCTTAAAAAGTGTAATTGCTTCCCAAGTTGAGTGCTTTCCATGTAACTTTCACATATATTCAGAATAGGCTTGAGATGTAAATTTTGGTGAATGTAGCCATATGTTGCAGAGCATCTAATACAGGTATGTGTTTGATGCCTCCAGGAAGGCTACCATATAACAAATGGCTTCTCTTTCCTTTCTCTCTGTGTTGATTCTTTGTCTTTCACTAATTCTCTCTTGCAACAGATATTTTGCTGCACAATAAATGAAGGGAAAATGCCCCTTGGCATTCAATCATCCAGGGACCAAGGGTGGGGCTCTACAGATCCCTTTTATCATACCTGATTTTTGCTGGAGTCATCTTTCCAGACTATGATGATGCTTTGATGCTGGAAAGATGACTCAAACATTAAGAACATTTCCAGACAACTAGGTTTGATTCTCTGTATCCCTGTGGTGGCTCCTAACTATCTCTAACTCCAGTTACAGGGAAACAGGATGCCCTCTTCTGTCGTCTATGGGTACTGCACAATGTGGTACACAGATCTTCATGCAGTCAAAATACCCTTGCACGTATGTGTGCGCATGCGCTCGAACACCCACAATTAAAATAAAGAAACAAAACAATTTAAACCACTTTATTTTGAAACTTTAAGATGGTAAATCCAGCTGGGAGTTGGTGGTGCATGCCTTTTATCCCAGCACTCGGGAGGCAGAGGCAGGTGGATCTCTGTGAGTTCGAGGCCAGCCTGGTCTACAGAGCAAGTTCCAGGACAGCCTCCAAAACAATACAGAGAAACCATGTCTCTAATAACCAAAGGGAAAAAAGGTAAATCTGAGAAAATGTAAAACAAAACAAAACTTTTGCCTTTCTTGCTTTTTATACAAGCCAGGAAAGTTTTGATATATATATATATTGCAGTGCCCAAAGTAAATCAGAAAATCTACTTTAAGATAAGAAAAAATAGAATGAAAACAGTTTCTCTGGTGTGTTGTCATTACTTCTTGGGAACTATTAGCTGATATGATCAGAGATGGAAGAGTCCACATGCTATCATGACTTACTTTTGAAAGAAAGGCTGGCTGAAAGCTATTAAAATTCCTGTGAAATGAGTCATATCATAATTGCCACAAAATTATCATACAATTTTGTTTTAAATAATTTAGTATTCTCAAATGGTTGCTGCACTTTTGAAGTGCCATTTCCTAGGGCGTATGGAAGTGCTTGTGAGTTTACTGATTGTACTTTTTCTGTGGCCAAAAATGTCAGTCTTTTTAAATAACAAAGTCTGTAACCCATTGTACTTGTTTTTGTGATTTTATATTGTTTCATGTATGTTTTGTGCACACAGTGCCCAGAGGGACTAGAAGAGGTCATCATATCCCCCTAGAACTGAATTTTAGACAGTTGCTGCCTGTGATATGGGTGTTGGGGGTTGAACCCAAGTCTTCTGGAAGTTCAGCCAGTGTTCTTGACTGCTGAGCCGTCTCTTAAGCTCCTGTATTTCACTGTAGAAATCTTTTTCTCTTGTTTCTTTCTCTCAACCTCTAATATAAAACATTTTTCTACTGCATCTTACCTTCACTCTACACAGTTTCCTTCTTATTTTTCAATCTTGTGTTCCTCCTCTCTACCGCATTACTCAAAATTGATGCATTTGACCTTATAACATTAAAAAAAGAAGAAAAACGGAAGCTGCAATGTCCTATGTCCACAACGCTTGTGGACCTTGTAGAGGCACGCTGCTTTCTAGTGTGAACACCGGAACTGCTGTCAACCCCGCTGTTATTTGTTACTGGAGTTAGCCTCTCCCACAGAACAGAAACCAAGTAAAAGATAACTCAGGAGAGTGAACCACATAAGACATCATGAACTGAAACAAATGTAGCCATGGAAGGGTTGGAGGAAGGAGGCATAGGAGAAGCTGTGGGGAAGAAAAGGAAGGAAGAAGTGATGTAACTATATTTTAATTACAATGTGTTTTTAAAACGCAGAAACATGCAACAAAGGACACCCGCAAAAAAAAAACAACAAAAAAACCCCAGAGATAACAATTGTCTTTTTTATGTCAAGTTGATACAAGCTAGAGTCATGTTTGAAGAGGGGATATTGTTTGAGAAGAATGGCCCCCACCAGATTAGCCTGTGAACAACCTGGTGGTATATTTTCTTGATTGAGGTTGAGATGAGACAGCCCAACTCATAGGGAGTGATGTCAACCCTGGGCTTGTGGTTCAAGGTGCCATAAGAAAGCAGGCTGAGCAAGCCCTGAGGAGCAGGTCGGTAAGTAGCACTCCTTCATGGGTCTGCATTAGCTCCTTTGCCCAGGTTCCTGCCCTAACTCCTTCATAAAGGCCTGAGGTCAGGACATGTAAGCTGGAAAAAACACTTTGTTCCCCAAGTTGCTTCTGGTCATGGTGTTTCATCCCAGTGATAGAACACTAACTAAGATAGCAATGTATTATGACACCGCCATAGGCTCACGATGTCTCAGTGTCAGAAAAGGAAGAAAGCAGCCGGGCGGTGGTGGCACACACCTTTAATCCCAGCACTCAGGAGGCAGAGGCAGGCGAATCTCTGTGAATTCAAGGCTGTGCTGGACCGACAGCCTCCAAAACAATACAGAGAAACCCTGCCTCATAAAAACCAAAAAAAGAAAAAAAAGAAAAGGAAGAAACCTAAAATGTACACATGAACTGAGAAAAATGAACTCTATACCAGAGAGACTTTGAGGAATCCACCAAAACCTCTTTAAGCTGATAAAATCCTCCAGGAAAGTGGAAGGACACAAAATTAAAACACAAAATTGGTAGCCTTCTTATATACCAATGGCAAACATCCTGAAAAAAATAAGCCAAGAAAACAATCCCATTCCCAATAGGCACAAAATTAAAGTAAAATATTAGGAAATAAACCTCAGCAAAGGTGTGAAATAATCGTTACAGTGAAAAGTTCCTAACACTGAAGGATGAAGTTAATAAAAATACTAGAAGTTGGAAAGACTTGCTACACTCTTGGATTGGAAGAATTGATCTTGTGAAAAGTAGTCTTCTACCAAAAGGAGGGATCCACAATATAAAACAATCCCAATCACAATTCTGGGACAATTCACAGAAATATAAACAGCAACGTTAAAAGGGAGCACAGAAGACTAAGAAAAACAAAGCAATATTGAATGATAGAGATAATGTGGGAGGAGTCACCATAATCGATTTTCAAGTTACTCTACAGAGTCATCTCAATCAAACTAGCCTGGCACTTGCATAAAAACAGATACATTGGCCTGTGGAATAGAATGAGGACTCAAATATAACCCCCATGGTCATCTGATTTTTGACAAAGAGACCAAAACACACATTGAAGGAAGGACAGCATTTTCAACAAATGGTGCTCGAAAAACTCGATGGCTGCATGTAAAAGCCTGAATCTTGTTCCTTATCTCTCACATTGCATGAAGCTCCAGGCCAGATGGATCAAGGACTTCAGCATAAGATGATGCTTTGAAATTGTTATACGAAAGTGTGTAGAGTGCACTTCAACCCGTGTGCACAGGAAAGGACTTCCTGAAAAGGGGGGGATTCAGGAGCACAGAAGGTAAGAACAAAGTTTGACAAATGAGATTTCATGAAGTTAAGAATCTTCTGTACACAAAAGAATCCATCAACTGAGTAAAGAGGCTACTCATAATAAAGGAGAAAAATCTTTGTCAGGTGTACTTCTGACAGAGGATTAGTGAACCAAAGAAAAATAAAATACTAGACCTCAAGAAAATAAAAACCACCCACTTAAAATGGGCTACATAGAAAACTAAACAGAGTTTGCAAAGGAAAACATAGAAAAGACTAGTACCAGACCAACGCAAATTAAAGCTACTTAAGATTCTACCTCCCAATAACAAGGATGGCCACCATCAAAATTACAAAGGACCACAAATGCTGGTGAGAATGTGGAGAAAGAGCAGGGCTACATAATCTGATTCCACCAGGCCCACAGCATAGTTCAAAACCCACAGCCAAACAGACCACCTTGGTTAAACTCTGTGTGTCACTAAAGAAAAAATAATGAATCCAAGTATATGTACTTATAGGCAGGAGTGGGTAGTTGATAGGGGTAGAAACGGGATAAAGTGTGGGTTGAGAGTATTCAGGGTGCACTAAATGACTATAAGAAATTGCCAAAGGATGAATGTAGTTAATAAAAGTGCATACTGATAAAAGAACTAAGGAATAAATACCAACTCCCATACAAAGGCAGAAACATTGAAAAGATAAAAAAAAATCTGATCTCTTGTTGGTGTACCCAAAAGACAGAAAATCATGAAATGATATATTTCACATTCTGAAGTTAAGGAACTGTCAACTAATATTGCTTGTACCCAGCAAAACTATCCATTAAAAATGGTGGGAAAACGAAGGCACTTAAAGAAAATCACAAGAAAGGCAGTTAATGACAACTGCCCAACATAAAAGCCAAGCAACCTCCTAGACAGGGAGACGACCTTTTTTAGGTCAAATATGAGTGATCAATAGCCCAGGGACATAAATTCAGGTTACATTCAATTATATTCCAACATGGTAGAAACTTTATGAAGTTCTAATAGAAGCAGATTTTGATTGGTGGGAGATAAGTGTGTGTATGTTCCAGAGGGTGTATCTAAATTGTCACCGATATGTTAGTCCCCACACAGAGGAGGGTGGTAAATGATTATGAAGGGGACTAATAGCCAAGGGTAGTTTGTCTCTGTAGTTGTAGCATTCCAAACGTCCCAGTCACTTAATATCGTTGGCGGTTTCTTTCCTGCCAGTTCCCACAGCTTCAGCCCCAAATGAGCACACAAATACTTTTATTAATTGTTAAACTGTTGCCCAATGGCTAGGGCTTCTTGTTGGCTAGCTCTGTTTTAATTATTAACACATAACTACTAATATATGTATATTTGTATTTCTACATGACCTTATCTTATCAGAGAATGCCTGGCGCGTCCTATCTTCCCAGTCTCTACACGGTGTCCTCCTCGAATTTTCTCTCTGCCTATCTTTCCCAGAATTCTCCTCGTCTCCTAGTCCCACCTACCTTCCTGCCTTTATTGGCCAAACAGTGTTTTATTCATCAACTAATAAGAGAAACATATATACAGAAGGATATTCCCCCATCAACTTAAGTTCTGATCAAATATCAACCTTATAGAAGGTTCAGTAGGAGGTGTTATTATTGGAGAAAATTTGGAAAGAAACCCCTTCCTGGACAGAAACAAAGGGAAGTTATCCATCCAGGACAGCCAGCAACTCCAGGCACTAAGACAGTTTCACCCAAGTTCAACTTGGTGAGTCCTCTGTGATTTGACTTACAGTCCTCTTTTCTTGTCACTTGCAGTGCTCGCTTCCATGACCACTGTTTTCTCTGTGTGTCACAGTGTTCACGTGTGTGTCCAGGTTTTCCCCTCTGCCCATGACTGGGAAGAGTCCCAAAGTTCGTCTGTCAAGGTACCTGTGCAGTGTGACTCAGCCACGTTTATAAAACTTCAGTCTTCCGCTGAGTGGCTCTCCTGAGTCTGTCTAGACACATGGTGCTTAGCGTCTCTCACTGTCCATTGCTGCTCCAACCTGGAAGAGGAGGCAGAAAGAAGTAGGTCCAGTGACACTTGCTTGTTTCCTCATTGTGAGTATGGTGCGGTATAGGAACACTGCTCAGCATCTACCCCAGGGTTCTCTCGATTCTCATCCAACTTCAGTTGTCCCTGTTACAGATGAGCCATGTGACACACACCGGGTGCTGGTACACAGTCATACGTGTGATAACAATTCCAGCACAGTAAGGGCAAGCTTTTAAAGAAGGTATCTCTCTCCTTCTTCAAACGTCATTGCTCACCTTTTGGAATCTACATCTGCTCCTGTGGCTTATCTTTACTGTGGCTCTGTGCCGTTTAATAATAGTGCTTGTGACAGGTGACATGTTCTCGTCTAGCCAGTTCCTATCCTGAGCGAAAGAGCCACAAGGTTTAATTTGATATAGCCCTTGATATCGGGATAGAACCGTCTTTCCTGAAATTGCATTTTTTGCACGTGCCTGTCAAGTCTGCAGAGACGTTGTGGAGCTAACTAATAATCTGAGGAAGGTGAGCTTGGTCTTCTATTTTGGGTGGAGGAGCATCAGCGCCTGTTGGCTCCCCCCAGACTGGAGACTGCGTGGCAATATAATGCGTCTCTTCGAGGGGTCTCTGGGCTGAGGAGCCGAGTGGGGAAGAGCCCCTTCTCCCCTGCTTCTTTCAGCAGTGACCAAATGCAAAACAATCTATGCTCATTCTCCAGATTTCTATGGAACCTAAACAAATGAAAATATCCAGAGCAGGATGCTGTGAGGACATGCTCTACCCAGCATCCTTCAGGCTGCCCCTTGTCTCCCATGACACTGATTTCAGGTGGCCTAGTGATTGTACTGCTCAGCGTGTCTCTGAACCTCCCTCTCTTACCTTAGTCCTACAAGTAATTTATTAGATTTTTATATTTATTTTATATTTACTATTTATGTTGTAAATATTATGTTTATATATTATATTTTCAAATATTTTATATTTATAAAGAAATTATTAATGGTCCCAAGAATTACGGTTGTGGGATACTCAGCCTGTAACAGAAAACTCATGAGGCAAAATGTGGCATGACTTGGAAAAGTAGTAAACGTTTGAGTATGCAGACTCACAAGTTAAATGTTAGAATTAGTGTGAGATAAGAAGTAATAAAGTAACATCGAACTACACACCTGAATGCTCTGCTGCTGTGCTGGTTCTTAAAGTTATTTCTTTCATTTTTTTAAGGACATAATATGATTAACTATTTTCCTCTACCCTTTCCTCTCCAAAGCCTCCCATTGAATATTTAAAGTTCCAAGGCATAAACACACACACACACACACACACACACACACACACCATGTAAACACGTTTAAAAGGGGAGTAACTTCAACAGGAAGCCTCTGCTTGAACAAGATCACCGAGGGGAGAGGATTTCTCAGTTTAGCAGGCAAGAACTCACAGGCCACTGGATCTATCATTGACCTGCTCAAGCCTGCTCCAGGGGACAGTCCATGATCCTGCCATCTAAACACCCTGATTTCTGTACTGTGACTCTCCATCTTTTTCACACCTTCATGCAGTGTCCATAGATCCTTGCATAGAATCAGACTCTGTTCCATACTGTCTGTCCTCGTGGGTTTCTTGAAATATTGGAAAAAGCCTCCATGGTTTCCTCACTCTCATAGCTGCATGTCTGCAAAACTAATTATCATATGGACGTTGTCAGGTTTTGCTGTCTGCTTGAGATATACCCTACTCTGGTCTATGATAGTTCCAGTGACCTGTGCATACATTCAGACAAAAAACTTAAAATTAAATGAATAAATAAATGTATATTACAAATAAACAACAGTTCCTTTCCTATGTTGATGGGGTCAAAACTATTTCCCACTTTCTTTTTCAACAGATTCAAAGTAGCTGGTCTTTATGTTAGGATCCTTGATCCACTTGAAGTTGAGTTCTGTGCGGGGTGACATATATGGATTACATTTTCATTTTTCTGCATGAGACTATCTGGTTTGACCAGCATCATTTGCTGTAGGTGCTGCCTTTTCTCAAGTATGTGTTTTTGGCTAATCTGTAAAAAAATCAAGTAACCTATGGATGTGTGGAAGGTTGGATGGATCTCCAATTCAATTCAAGTCCTCAACATGTCTGTTTTCATGCCAATACCATGCTGTTTTTATAACCATAGCTCTGCAATACAACTTGTAACTTGAGATGGTAACACCTCCAGCAGTTGTTTTATTATCCAGGATCACTTTAGCTATCCTGATTTTTTTTATTTCTTCATAAAGCTGATTCTTTTGTCAACAATAATGTTGAACCTTTGTGCTCAATATGTAGATTACTTCTGGTAGGATGCTATTTTCATAATCTTAATCCTACCTAATCGAAAGCATGGGCACTATTTGATTATTTTGATGTCTTCTTCGATCACTTTCTTCAATGTCTTAAAGTTTTTATTGCAAAAAATCCTTCACTTGCTTTGTTAAGAGTTATCCCAAAATTCCTTTTGATGCTATTGTGAAAGGTATTGTTACCCTGATTTCATTGGAAACATTAATCATTTGTATATAAGAAGGCTACTGATTTTTTTTATTTCTTCCTTTCCTGTCTGAATCCCTTTCATTTCTTTTGCCCACAGAAAATTTCAGGTGCTATACCGAATAAGAGCAGAACAGTGGGCACCTCTCTCAATGCACATTTTAGAGAATATGCCTTTGGTATATGTTGGGTATGGGCCTGTCATATGTAGCCCGCATTAAGGTGTATATCTCATGTTCTAGAATCTTTGGGGCCTTTATCACAAAGGTCTGATGAACTATGTTCAAAGTCTTTCCTGAATGGTTTGAAACGATGGCATGAGACTTCCTTCCCTGTATTTGTATACCGTATTAGAGCTAGTGACATATGAATGCTGAACCAACCTTGCATCACAACCCTGAAACCAATGTGCCCGTTGTGTATGATTTTCTTGATGTGTCTTAGATTTGACTTGCTGTAAATTTTACTCAGAAGTTTCATATCTAGGTTCATTTGGGAGGTTGGTCGAGATTTTTCCCTTTTCTGTTGCAGCCTTACCCAGTTCGGGTGACAAGATAATGCTGAATTCATGAAACAGATTTGGCACCACACTTCCCTTTGTATTTTCTTCAATGGATTGAGAAGCTTTGGTGTTTATACTTATTAAAGGTTTAGTGGAATTAGTCATTGAACCTGCCAGTCCTGAACTTGTCCTTGTTAGACAGAATGATTTTCTTTTTTTTTATTTAGATGAGAAATAAGCTTGCTTCACATGTAAATCCCAGATCCCTCTACTTCCCCTCCTACCCAGCCCCACATGAACCCCCTCAACCCCACAACAAATCCCCAGTGAGGGTGAAGTCTTCCATGGAGGATCTCCAAAGTCTGTCCTATCATCCAGGGCATGACTTAGGCCCTCCGCCATGCGTCCAGGCTGAGAGAAAACTCCTCCATGTGGAATGGGCTCATAAAGTCCATTCCTATGCCAGGGATAAATACTGATCTATTATCCGAGGCCCCATAGATTACCAAGGACTCCTCATTGACACAAATTTAGGGGGTCTGGATGAGTCCCATGCTGGCCTCTCAGCCGTCAGTCTGGAGTCCATGAGCTCCCCCTTGTTCAGATCAGCTGTTTATCTGGGTTTCACCAGCCTGGTCTTATACCCTTTACTCATCACTCCTCCCTCTCTGTAACTGGGTTCCAGGAGTTCAGTTCAGTGTTTAACTGTGGGTGTCTGCCTCTGCTTCCATCAACCACCACTGCACGAAGGCTCAAGGATGGCATATGAGACAGTCATCAATCTCACTATCAGGAGAGGGCATGTAAGGTAGTATCTCCACTATTGCTTAGATTGCTAGTTGGTGTCATCCTTGTAGATATCTGGAAATCTCACTAGTGCCAAATCTCCCCAAACCTATAATGACTCCCTCTATTATGGTATCTCTCATGCTGCTCTCCTCGTTCTTCCCCCAACTCAATCTTCCTGTGCCCCTCCTCGTCTCCCTTTGTCTTTATCTTAGCTCCGTTTCCCCAACCCCATGTTCCAAATCCCCGCAAGAGATCCTGTCCCATTCCCCTTCTCTGGGGTAACATACATATCTCTCTTAGGTCCTCTCTGTTTCCCAGACTCTCTGGCTGTAGTATTGAAGGATGGCTCTCCCCTGATCCATGTCTAAAATCCATATATTAGTGAGTACATACTATGATTGTCTTTTTCTGGCTGGGTTACCTCACTCAGGATGGTCTCTTCTAATGCCATCCATTTGCCTCTGAATTTCAAGACTACATTGTTTTTTTTTCCTCTGAGTAGTAAATGTGTGTAAATATACCACGTTTTCTCTATCCACTCTTCAGTTGAGGAGCATCTAGGTTGCTTCCACGTTCTGGCTTTTACAAATAATGCTGCTATGAAATGAACATAGTCGAACAGATGTCCTTATTTTATGAATGTGCATTTTGGGGTATATGCCCAAGAGTAGAATTGCTGTATCTTTAGGAAGACAGATTCCCATTTTCCTGAGCAAACTCTGTACTGATTTCCAAAGGGGCTGTATGACTTGGCACTCCCACCAGCAGTGGATGAGTGATCCCCTTTCTCCACATCCTCTCCTGTATAAACAGTCACTGGTGATTTTGATTTTAGCCATCCTGATAGGATTGAGATCATATCTCAGAGATGTTTTGATTTTCATCCTGATGTGCAAGGATGTTGAACACTTTCTTAAGTGATTATCAGCCATTTTATACTCTTCTATGGAGAATTCTCTAATTCTGTACCCCACTTTTTAATTGGATCCTTTGGTATTTTGAAGACTTGCTTCTTGAGTTCTTTGTAAATTTTGGCTATCAGTCCTCTGTCAGATATTGGGTTAGTGAATATCTTTTCCCATTCTAGGGGCTGCCTTTTTGTCTTGTTGACTGTGTCATTTGCCTTACAGAAGCTTCTCAGGTTCAGGAGGTCCCATTTATTAATTGTCGATCTCAGTGTCTGTGCTACAGGAGTTATGTTCAGGAAGCAGTCTCCTGTAACAATTCAGTTCAAGGGTACCTCCCACTTTCTCTTCTAACAGGTCCAGTGTAGTTGGATTTATGTTGAGGTCTTTGATCCATTTGGACTTAAGTTTTGTGTATGGCGAAAGACATGGATCTATCTGCAGCCTTATATATGCCAGCATCCAGTTATGCCAGCACCATTTGTTGAAGATGCTTTCTTTTTTCCATTGTGTAATTTCAGCTTCTTTGTAAAAAAATCTAGTGTTCATAGGCATGTGGTTTAATATCAGGGTGACTGAAAGCTTAGTGTTTGTAGAGTATCTAAAGAGTTTCCATGGAAAAGTCAGGTGTAACTCAGATAGGTTTGCCTTTATATGTTACTTGGCCTTTTTCCTTTGCTGCCTTTAATATTCTTTCTTTATTCTGTATGTTTTGTGTTTCAATTATTATTTTCTGGTCCACTCTATTTGGTGTACTGTAGGCTTCTTTTAGTTTCATTGGCATGTTTTTCTTTAGATTGGGAACATTTTCTTCTATGATTTTGGTAAATATGTTTTCTGCAACTTTGAGTTGGGTTTCTTTTTTTAATTATTTAAGTTAGAAACAAGCTTGTTTCACATGTCGATCCCAGCTCCCTCTCCCTCCCCATCAGTTCTCCCTTTCTGACACCGGATTCAAGGAGTTCAGTTTAGTGTTTGTCTGTGGGTATCTGCCTCTGCTTTCATGAGTTGCTAGATAAAGGTTCTGTTCTCCAAACTCTCTGGCAGTGGGATTGTAGGCTGACACTCCCCTGATTCATGTCTAAAATCCATATATGAGTGAGTACATATGATGTTTCTCTTTTTGTGACTGTGTTTCCTCACTCAGGGTGGTTTCTTCTAGTGCCATCCATTTGCCTGAAATTTTCAAGATTCCGTTGTCTTTTCTGCTGAGTAGTACTCCATTGTGTAAATGTACATTTTCTCTATCTACTCTTCAATTGAGGGGCTTCCAAGTTCTGGCTATTACAAATAATGCTGCTATGAACATAGTGGAACAGACATCCTTGTTGTATGAATGGGCATCTTTTGGATATATGCCTAAGAGTGGAATTGCTGGGACTTGTGGAAAACTGATTCCTATTTTCCTGAGGAATCTCCATACTGATTTCCAAAATGGCTGTATGAGTTTGCACTCCCACCACCTGTGGAAGAGTATTCCCCTTTCTCCACATCCTCTCCTGCATAAACTGCCCTTGGAGTTTTTGATTTTTGCCATTCTAACAGGAGTGAGATGGTATCTCAGAGTTGTTTTGATTTGCATTTCCCTGATGGCTAGGGATGTTGAACACTTTTTAAAGTGTCTCTCAGTCATTTTAGACTCCCATATTTCCTGAATATTTTTTGTTAGGGATTTGTTAAACTTAAGATTTTCTTTGTTGGATGAATCTATTCCCCTAGTGTATCTTCAACACCTGAGATTCTGTTGTCCAACTCTTGTATTCTGTTGGTTATGCTTACATCTGTAGTTCCTGAATGTTTACCCACCTTTTCCAATTACTTCATCCCTTCAGACTGTGGTTTTTCTTTGTCCCTATTTCATCTTTCAAACCTTGCACTGCTGGAATTGTTTCTTGCAATTTTTGTTTGTCTTTTCTTCCATTTCTTTAAAGGGTTTTTCATTTCTTCATGAATTTGTTTTTAAGGTCATTCTCTTCTGCTTCATCTGTGTTGATATGTTCAGGTCTTGCTGTGTAGAGTCCCTAGACTCTGGTGGTGCCATATTGATTTTTCCATTGTTGAATGTGTTCTTATATTGTCATCTTCCCATTCTTTCTTCCAGTGGGTACAGGTGGGGTCTCTTCCTCTCCTGGTGGGTATGGGCCCAAGGTTCTCTTCCAGTGGGTGCAAGCAGGTCCAATACACTGATAGGTCTCAAGGTGGGTGCAGATGGTCTGAGGCACTCCGTCTCCCAGTGTATGGGAGCTGGATTAGCTCACTGCTGTTAGTAGAATTGAGGTTACTTGCTGAGCTGGGGGCAAGTTGACCTGCCTGCAGTACCCAGGTCAGGAGATCCCAGAGTTGGCAAGCAGAAGTAGGGCCTAAGTCAGGGGCTAGAGCTCATATCTGTGTTGTGTGGGGGTTGGAGTAGCCCAGCAATCTCAGCATTCTCGTGGTTGCTTGGTCTACCAGGGGTAAGTCTGCAGTCCCAATGCCAGGAGATCCCTGGCTACTGTTTTTTGTATGATAATTTTATTCACTGCTACTTTGCTGGAAGTTTATCAGCTGTAGAAGTTCCTTGGTAGAAGTTTTAGGATCCTTTACATGTAAAATCATACCATCTGCAAATAAAGATATTCTGACACTTTCCTTCCTGTTTGTATCCCTATAATCTACTTCAGTTGTCTTATTGTTCTAGCTAAGACTTCAAGTACTGTATTGAATGGGTATGATGGGTATGGAGAGAGTGAACATCCTTGCTTTGTTCCTGATTTTATGAGAAATACTTAGAATTTCTCTCTATTTGTGGTGACTGTAAGCTGCATTCATTGTGTTGAGGCATGTTTCTTATATCCTGAGTTTCTCTAGGGCTTTTCTCCTGAAGGGTTGTTGGATTATGTCAGAGACCTTTTCTTTAACTAATGGGATTATTAGTGGCTTTTGCCTTTCAGTCTTTTTTTTTTAATGATGCATTACTTATATTGATTTACATATGCTAAACATTCCCTGCGTCTCTAAGATGAAGTCTACTTGATCATGGTGAATAACCTCTTCAATATGTTCTTAGATCCATTTTTTACAATATTTTGTTGTAAAACATGTACCTATATTCATAAGGGATATTGTTCGAAAATTTCTGTTTGTTGCTGCTGTTTGGTCTTTATGTGTGGAGAGCTGCACCACACCGCGCCTTTTTTTGGTTTGCTACTAGTCAAACTAACAACGTTTCTTTTAAGCTTCTAGTTAAACTAACAATGTTTCTTTTTAGTTTTTACTTTCTGTTCGCTGCTCCACGAACCTTCTCTTTACCTACAGAGAAGAGCAAACCAACCACTCTTGTCGCAGTCCTTTTTTTACCCCGCTCTTGTCACGGTCCCTTTTTTAGTCTAAGATTCTTTGATCGCAGCAACTCATTTAGTGCCAGAAATATTGGGTGGGATGTGGAATTACCCATGCTTTAATAAAATTGATTTTCTGACCAATCTGCCCTAGTACAATCCTTGTAACAAACAGTGAAAAAGAAAACCCAAAAAATTAAATTGAATACCACCCAAAGGGCCAAGAAAATAATAATCCATACAACCCTTTGTTTCACTTTTACTCTGTCCGCTTTGACGCGGCTCTGCTGCTTTGCTTTCCCGTCCGCTTTGACGCGGTTCTGCTGACCGTTCTCCCCTTCTCTATGGGTGAGAACAACAATCCCGCTCTTTTCGCGGATCCCCGCCTTACCTGGGGACTTACGGGTGCACCCCCTGACCGCTGTGAGTTCTGAATTCCTTTCTTCGTACGATCGTCCCCGTACAGGCCACCAATTGTCGCGACCACCTCAACCAGCAAGGAAGACGCGACTCAGGAATACTTCTCACAAGCGGTTTATTCAGGACCTTGATGAACAACGTGGAGGCAGCCACGGGAGAAACCCCTCCTGCTCCCTAAATAGCCGAGGCCAGCCAACCCTGACCAGCCACGTGTGCGCAAGCCATAGGCTCACCAAAATGCATAAGCAATCTGATGACGATAGCGTGACCCCAGCGTGATGGGAGCAGGCCAAATAAGGAGTTGTTTATCACTGAGAGCACTCACCGGCGGGATGGTGGAAGGCGGAAGCTGGCACCATCTTTAAGGCGCGGTGTGGCGCAGCTCTCCACATTTATGTAGTCTTTGTATCAAGGAAGTAGTGGCTTCACAAAAGAATTATGAAATATTCCTTCAGGATTTTTTGGTCAGAGTAGCATTTTGAGGAGTATTGGTATTAATTCTTTAAGGATCTGGTATATTTCTGTGTCAAATTTTCCTTCTCTGGGCATTTTGAGGGGGTATGGGATATTTTTAGTTACTTCTACTTCAGTGGGGTTTATGAGCCTATCTAAATGGCTTATTTCATTTTAAGTTAACTTTAGTAAGCCATATGTCAGGAAATTAAAGTCATTCATTTCTCTTAGGTGTTCCAATTGATGAAATATTTTTTTCAACATTATATTCTTATACATCTCTGAATTTGCTTGGTCTGTTATAATGCTACCCTTTTTGCTTCTAATTTATTAACTTGGGTCCTTTTATTCTCTATTATTTGGTTAGTTTGGTTAAGGATTTTCAATCTTGTCAGTTTACTCAAAGAACTAATTTATTATCTCATTGATTCTTAGTAATTATTTTTTGGCTTTCATTTGAATTTTAACACTAAGCTTAATTATTTCTTCCCACATAATTTTTTCAGGATTATTTCTTTTGTTGCTCTAGCGCTTTTAAGTCTGCTGTTACATATTAAAAATGAATGTATTCATTCAGTGCTGTGAGCTTGCCTCTTAGAACCCTTTCATTATGTCCCATTGGTTCAGGTATGTCATGTTTTCATTCTCATTCAATTCTAAAACATTTTTAATTTTTTTCCTTGATTTCTGTCTTAACTCAAATTTCATTCAGCATTCTGGTTTTTGTTGTTGTTGTTGTTGCTGATGTGCAGCTTTAAGCCTCAGTGGTCAGGTAGGATATGGGTATTATTTCATTTTCTCACACTTGCTTTGTGTCCTAATATGTGGTCACATTTGGAGAAATTGAGCTCCAGAGAAGAGCACTTGAGCTACTGAGAAGCAAGTGTATTATTTGGTTTTTGGATGGAATGTTGTGTAGATCTCTGTCTGGTCCATTTGATTTTATGATATTATTTGATTCCAGCAGTTCTATGTTCAGTTTTGGTCTGGATGACCTGGTGTTGAACTCCTGAAGCCCTTGATTCTACCTCCCAAATGTTTGGGATTACAGGACTATATGTCACCACACCACACTGTCTCAGCACTGGGATTTCTAAGAATTCATGCCATGAAAATATTTTTTTGATAAACCTACCGAATTTCAAAACAACTATTTAACTTGCTAAATACGCTTTATTTTTAAGCCTTTGAAGAGTGAAGGGGAACCTACACCAGTCACACAGCATCAGTTTGTTCTGGACTTCCTATGTTCCTTCACTTATTTATTGAGGAATACTTTGAGATAAGTGCAAGGCACTGCCTGGCTTCTCTAGCACAGACTTCACTGGACACCTGGCAGATATGTGTTGTATTGCTGTCTTTACCTTCACCAGGTGGTTTCTTAGCAATGTGGACTAGGCATCCAGGCACAGTGTCTATAGACTCCCACTTTGAGTCAGCATCCATGAAGGCTGCACACTGCATTGGGTTGAAAGTTCTCCCATTTCTCTTAAGAGTTCCTTCTATTTATTTGACCAGCAATGAGGCCACAGCTTATTGGATTTTCCTCATGGTGGATCTTAATAACTCAAATGTACACTCATTGATTTTCTTTTTATGTGTGCTAAAACGTGGCATATTTAGTGTAATTATTTTCTTTAGAGGTAGACAAGAAAAAGATGAAAAAAATCTAAGATTTGTCAGTTTTTACATTGATCGGCTATGGTGATGGCAAGCGTATGACTTTTCTGGCATGGAGTGCCTATACAAGGCCACGGTTTCCTTAGGCTAGTTTAGTGATTATTGTTCACAAACTGATAGTTACGCATCACACTTCACCTGCCTTGTGTGTGAGAGAAATCTTAGACCTTTGAATTATGTTAACTGTTAGTTTTAACTGTCAACTTGATACAACCTAGAATCGTGGGAGACCAGTGAGGACAGTGGTGAGAGCAGACACTGAGCCATGCACCTGGAAGCTCTACCTAGGTGCTCTCTCTGTGTAACTCCTCAGAAGAGAGGGTGGAAAAGTTGTAGGAGCCAGAAGTCTAGAACCAGATTTCTGGAGCAAAACAATATCCTCTCAACATGACAGGACCACTCACAACAGATGTGCTTCCTTGCACAAGGACTCCACAAAATCAAGCCAGTCAACATTCCCACATGAGGTGGGGATGGTTAAAAAAACCCTGCCTAGCCCAGAAATGGTTAACAGTTGTTGTCTTCTAGAGGAGGAAGACTGTTTTCCTTCACAGTGTAGTTCCTAGTATGTCAACGACACTCCAGTGAATTACTCCACACCCGTGGTTTTATGGGAAATACAAATGTAGGTACTGTGCTTAGGCCGTGATGAAAGCTAGTGTGTGATAACACTGGAAAGCACTCTTCTCTTGGAAGGTCAAATCACCACCATGATTCAAAGTTAAAGAAATTTAGACAGTAGTCTCCTGCTTACTGCACCCATCCAGACATGGCCAGGTTCCTTATTAATAAGCCTTTATACATTCTGATGGTAGTGTAAAGTGTTATTTGCCCTTTGCTTTTCAGATTTTACGTGTCTCTAAAAATATTAGACCTAAAACTGTAACTCCTACTAGGCATTCAGAAACCTATTTTGACATAATGTTTTTGTAAATCTAAATTTGCAGGTGCTAATAATATCTGCTCTGCTTTCAAATGGCTACCCCAAAGAAGAAATGATTTCTCATTGGAGGAAAAATTCAGTTGAGGCAGCTGATCAGAAATCATGGTGGCTCTATCAGTTTGACTTCATGGGCCTCAGAAACACTACAAAAATCGTGACAACATCTGCAGGTAGGAACACTTAATGAGGTCAGCTTTCAGATGAACAGTGAAAATTGGCCTTTGTCCCCTGTTGTCCAAGCTCCAGCCAAGCCCTGGTGGATTTCCATTGCACGTTTATGATGAATCTTATAAAGGAACACCCAGGACCGTATTTGACATAAACAGCTGACTCAAAGACGAAAATGTTAAAGGTTTAAATTTGGGTAACATAGGAGCAATTAGAACTGACTTATATTTTTGAGTAAACTCTGTGGAGGAGTGATATCTATGAACCTAACCAGGTTGCTCAGGACTGACTGGTTTGTGTATCCCTAACTAAACTGCTCAGGACTGGCTTATTTGTGTATCCCTAACTGCATGGCTCAGGACTAACTGGTTTATGTAATCCTAACTGTACTCCTCAGGATTGGCTGGTTTATGTATCCCTAACTGTGCTGTTTGGGGACTGGGTAACTTGAAAACCTGTTTTATACCAATGGTGGGGATTCTGCTACATTCACTCTCCTAAGACTCAGAGTGCCACTGAAAATTCACACTGAGAATTCACGAATAAAAGGAGTTGATGAAAACTTCTTTTAATAGTATGTTCTAGTTTTTCCTTTATTGTTGTAAAGCATTTTTGATACATTTAGAGCAGTATTTACCAATTTTATCTCATTGTGATCATTTATTCCTGATATATAACACCAATTATATGACAAGTCACATGTACAGATTAACATATTTTGATGTCTGAGTCCTTTTTCTTGTACCTGGTATTTAGTTGTTATAGTCAACTGTCTTTCAACTGACTTTCTTCTGAAAGGTATAAAAATGGGAGTTTAGGTTAGATTTTTCTAAAGGTCTTGCTATTTGCCTATATGACAATTATTTGCTCTTAAAATCCCATAATAAATTTAAATTATTGATGACTGGAGTAAAATACCAGCTTTGTAATTATAACATATCAACTTAAAATTGTTTAAACTATTAAGTATATCTAATAGCAAAATTTCACAGTAGGTAAATATGTATTCAGAAGGGTCCTGAAGAGCTACCTGATAAAAGATAAAAGGGTTTTCTGGTTTTCATATGAAGTTGAGTATTGTCCTTCCAATGTCTTTAAAGAATTGTGTTGGGATTTTGATGAGGATCGTGTTGAATATGTAGATTGTTTTTGGTAGGATGGGCATTTTTACTATGTTAACCATATGAATTCATGAGCATGAGAGATCTTTCCACCTTCTGATATATTCTCCAATTTCTTTCTTCAAAGACTTGAAGTTTTTTGTCATGCAAGACTTTCACTTGCTTGGATAGAGTTACACCAAGATATTTTATACTATTTGTGGCTATTGTGAAGGGTACTGCTTCCTTGATTTCTTTCTGTTTGTCATTTGTATATAGGAGGGCTACTGATTTTTTTGAGCTAATATCGTATCCAGCCACTTCACTAAATGTGTTTATCAACTGTAGGAATTCCCTGTGGTCACTTGTAGATGATACTATCACATCATCTATAAATAACAACACTTTGACTTCTTTCCAATTTGTATCCCCTTAATCTCCTTCAGTTGTCTTGTTGCTCTGGCTATAACTTCAAGTGCTATATTGAAAAGATACGAAGAGAGTGTACAGCCTTGTCTTGTTCCTGATTTCAATGGAATTACTTTGTTTTTTCTCTATTTAATTTGGTGTTGGCTATTGGCTTGTGGCAAATTGCCTTTATTATGTTCAGGTATGCCCCTTCTTTCCCTAATCTCTCTTAATCTCTTTGATCATGAAGGGGTGTAGGGTTTTGTCAAAGGTTTTACCAGCATCTTAGATGATCATGGGTTTTTTCTGTTTTTTTTTATATGGTGGATTATATTGACTGATTTTTGTATGTTGAACCAACATAGTGGATGCTCTTGATGTGTTTAGTTTGGGAGTATTTTATTGAGTGCTTTTACATCAGTGTTCATAAGAGAAACTGGTATGTAATTCTCTGTGTTGACTCTTTGTGTGGTTTGAATATCAGGGTGGCTGTGACTTCATAAAATGAATTTGACAATGCTCTGTCTGTTTTTAGTTTGTTGAATAATTTGAGGAGTATTCACAATTGTTCTTATTTGAAAGTCTGATAGATTTCGGTGTTAAAACCATCTGACCCTGAGCTTTTCGTTTGTTTGTTTGTTTGTTTGGTTGGTTGGTTGGTTTTGGTTGGGAGCCTTTTAATGGCTCTGTGGTCAGGATACAATGTATGAGAAAACAGAAAACTAAAATAAAGATTAAAGGGAGTATTTCCTTTTTTTCAAGACAAGGTTTCTCTGTGTATGTGGCTCTGGAGCCTGTCCTGGAACTCTTTCTGCAGTCAAATGTTCTACCACTAAGTTATACCCCCTCTGAACTCAATCTGAAACCAAGATGGCCTCAAACTCACAGAGATCCACCTGCCTCTGCCTCCCTAGTGCTGGGATTAAAAGTGTGTGCCACCAACACCTGGCAGGAAGGATTTCTTACAAGTATCACTGTTGTACATTTGAGAAGTAGATTTGTGTTTAATGCTAAGTGATAAAGGCTGGAAGGATGAAGAGTCATGACTTCTTTAAGTGTACTGCAGAGGTAGCAGGAAGGGAGATGTTTGAGGAACTGCTTTCCCAGTTATGACACTGTCCAGATTTCACAAAAAATGCAGAGTAAGGACAGAAAGAGACCAAGAGATGGTAAGATGTTGAAGTCATCCAACAATGGCATTAAGATAAAAATAACATACTTTTAAGATGACAGAAGATAGGTTGGGTATGATGTACTTTAATCCCAGTACTTGCATGGCAAGTGGACCTCCAGGAGTTCAAGGCCAACCTGGTCTACATTGCAAGACCCTGGCTCTACAGGGAAAGTATGGATAATTTCACAAGAGAACACGAATTTTTAAAAAATACAGCCATTTAGAAATAAAGAAAGCTCCACAATTTTTAAATTAAGAAGGTAAAAAGGTCAGCTAAAATAAGTAAGAAAATATGGGTATGAACATTGAAGATGATCAGTAGAAGACATCAAATCTAACAGCAATAATTTACAGTTAAGCAGGCCACGAGTGGGAGAGATGTCCTGAAGTTTCCACATGTCTTTTCTTAAAAAAAAAAGTAAAGGTAATCAGAGTCCCAGTAATGGAACTCACAGACAGTGACAACCTAGAAATATTGGAATTCTAAGCATGAAAAGTATCAGAGAGTCTTAAAGACAGCAAAATTGCCAGTAGAAATAAGGGGGTAATAATCTTTTCAGACTAAAAGAAAGTAGAAGAGAAGAGTTTGGTACTGAGAACTCCATTTCCTCAAAGGCATTTAAAAGCTGATCCATTCCCTGTATCAAAATTGCCCTAGACGACCAAGAACCTTAGTGAACTTTTCTAAACAATACAGTCAGGATACACGGTATTTTTTGAGCACGGGGTGTGATCATTGGGTGACTGCAGGACAGGTTCAGAGACAAAGTGCAGATTCTGCAGAGGCCTAGCATGAGAGCCATCTTCTGAAAACTCAGAGCCATCTCAGAAGTGGCTAGATTGTAGTAGCCAGGCTTTGCAACACACCGTTCTGTTGGATGAAATCAAACAGAAGCCTGGGACCCAACATTAATTGCTGTAGTACCTTTCTCTTGACCTTTATTTCACTGACAGGCTCCAGCGGGGTTTCGGGGAGAGCCCAGCTGTCAGTCAGAGGGAAGGCAGCTCTTCCTAAAGCATCACAGTCCAATGTGCACAGCTGATACTTTGGATGTTCATTCATGTTTTAAGTGCAGGAGCGGCTCTCAATGGTTGTCCAAAGTCCAAAAACATCACAGTGTGTATGAAATTTCAGTTGTTCCCAGTACTTAACAGTGAAGACAAAGCTTCAGAATGCTTCCCCAGCCGGATGGTAAGCACAGAGAACAGGTGCTGCACCATGGGTCCAGATGGTCCTGTGTTGTTTGAACAGCACTGTGCCAGTTACCTGGTATTTGGCCCTAGGCAGTTCCTGTGGCCATCACAAATGAGCTCCTGGTATTGGTGTAGGAGAAAGTTGAAGTAATAAAATTGATACAATGAATAATGTACTAGCAAGCTTGCTTAGGAAGCATTAAGTTTCATAAAGTTGAATTTAGCTAAGGATTAATGCCTCCAATATGCCTAAGTGACTGATACATAGGATGCTGAGCAGGCTCGATAGATGAGGAGTAGTAACGTCAGTATGACTAGAGATACCTAGTACACCGACCATGCTTGTTAGAAGAAGGAGCACTAACTCCAGTATGACTACAGATAACGAGTACACTGGCCAGGCTCCTTAGAAACAATAAATAAGAGGGAAAAATGGTACCATGGGAAGTGTAGGCTTTCTGAGAAAGTTTCTGCTTAATGTTTGGTCACCAAGATTGACCCCTCCCCCCAGTTAGGTTCTATTCCCATAACTACAGGAGACAATCCTCTCATGTAAGAGGCCATTAGGCCTATCCCTTTATCAAAGAATCTTCATGTAAAGGATAGCTCACAGAGGGTGACAGAGCTCAAGGATAGCTCAAGGAGTGCAGGGTGACAAAGTCCTTGTCTTCTAAAAAGCTCCTGGTTCTCTTAAGAAAGCCACAGTTCTGTCAGTGAGCAAGAAAGCAACACTGATGTACTTCAGAAACAATTCTAGCAATATCTTTGCTGTGTAAATCTTCCATCTGCCCAGGTAGACAGATCACAACTCCTGCATCCATTTCAATTGTTGAAAGTCTAACCTGAGGCCAGCACCAGAAAGAGGTTTAAGACTAAGTTGTATACATGTTAATAGAATCTATTTATGACTAGCTCTTCTTTGAACTTTAGCCAGAGATGGGTACCTACCATCATTAAAGGAGTCTGTTTTGTTTTGTTTTCCAGTGTGTGTGGAGTGAATTCTCACTGGGGGTGGAGCGGGGATTTCTTCCTCAGAATTGAGCCTTGAACAGTTCCTGTGACCATGACAAATGAAAAGGAAATTGCTTTCTCTTTTTTGTTGCTGTGTGAATTTAAGTGAACTAACGCATGTCAAGTGCATGGTTGCTATCCATAAACAGGAATAATGTCTATTATTATTTCCTAGATGCACTCCCTGTGAGGGAGAACCAAGATATTTATGCATTAGCTTTCTTTAGTCCATCAATTTAGTTGCTGGCATTTAATTCAGTGAGACACATCTTAGCAAGGAATCTATGGTGAGATCTATAACTTGAGTGAGAATGGAAATGTGTTTTTAAATACCTCTCACAGAACAAAGTGAAACCTAGCTCTTTTCATATTTATCTCAGTGTGGCCAGGGAAATAAACCAGTCTAGGTTCATAGTTATCATTGCAAAACTAATGACAGTATTTTTGGCTACAAGGTTGAGTGGAGGAAAAAAAAAACAACCTTCAAGATCTACCCAGTTATCTATCCTCTGTCTTTAATCACAGAGGAAAGTGGAAAACCTTCCCTTGGTCTAATGGGCCTCTCCACTAAAAGATGAAAATGTGTGAATGAATTCATAAATTAGCATATGTATTCAACTAAAATCGTGTCTAATCACTTATTCTTACCATCAGACCTAAATTAATTTTTGTATTTAATACAGAGATAAGAATATTTGCTTGTAATGTTCTGTGCTTTGAGTTTGGTGCTTGCTGGACCCTGGAGCAGCCCAGCACGATGATGTCTTTATTCATAGCTGAAGGTGGTCCTGCCAGGTTGTAGGCATGGCCTCCAGCTGTATGCTCCCTGGGAGTCCCTGGCTGACTCTAGGCTCTCACTGCGAAGCCAATAGTTTTTACTGTGACAGTGCTGCCAGAAAGAGTTCATTTTACTTAATGGATCTGACCCTCAGTTTTCAGAGAACCTAGCAAAATAATTAACCCAGCAAAAGCACTTGGATGTGAGACCACAGGGGTGAGGGGTTTTTCTACTCCCTCAGACATATGGGCAGCACTGCTGGGTCTTGAACCTACAGTTTTCCTTCTTATCTGGCAAGTCAAAACCAGTCATTTCCTTCTTTAATTTATTTCCAGTGGTATAAGATTTTTGTGACTTAGGTTTTTCAAAGGCTTGCTATCAAACTGTGTCGGTCTTATCTATTGTTCCTTGGCCCTCAACTCATTTTTAAATCAATGCATGGAGCTCTGCAAGTAGGAGCTGAACTTAGTGAAGGGACGAGCCCTCTGCTTTAGCAGCCTGGACAGGCTAGAGAAAAGACTCAACAAGTGCTCGCCAGACCTTGCTCCTCCTGCCCTAGTCACTAGGAGGTCAGATGCCCTCCTTGTGGCAAGGAACCAATCAGAAGTTAGCTGGTGGGGCTGTGCTTTAAGGCTGTGGGTGTGCTTTACAGTACAAGTTCATAAGTGACGTGCAGAGCATAGCAACCGCCCTGGGAGGGCCTATGGGCCATAACAACCAGTTGACCAATCAACACAGGACAGCTTGTCCAAGTCCGGAAGTGCACCAATCCTGAGACTGTTGCATATCCCTAGACACTCACCTTGTGCTGCTCCATAAGTTCCCCCACCTTGCAGTTTCTGGGGGTCTTTCTTCCTCCATCTGCCTAGATGAACTGGTGAAGGACCCGA